>NC_081827.1:120905000-120960000 GCF_030867095.1 Alligator mississippiensis
CTCAGCTCCCTGTTAAAATTTTCTAAATGTTCATTATAAAAAAGGAGTTATTTTAGTTGAGGGGAGAAAGAAAATCACTCCACGTTTGTTACTGAGGTTAAGCCATGCGTCCCCAGTCGAGGTGAGGGAGGAGGAGTTGAAATTCAGCTTGCTCATTCGTATACTGCCTGATCCAGCACCCACTGAAGCCAATCGAAAGACTGCCAGTGACTTGAATTGAATTAGGCCGAAATTTAACCTAGTGATCAGCAATGGCTGTCAGAACAGGGACACCTTGGAAAGAATAGAAAAGGAGGTGGGCACCGGTGAGGAAAAAAGTGAAAGCTTATCGAACACGAGAAAATTACCAGTTTTCAAACTGTTCCCAATTTATTTATATACCATGCGTGTATTTAATACCTCTCTAAGTTATTGTCTCACGCTATCAAAAGTAGGGCATATCAGGGGTAGGTGGGAGGGAAGCTATGAAGCTGTGAAATGGGTAAGCCTAACTTGTCAACACCATTCTATACCCTTACAATGTTTTCTGACTAGACTGACAAAAATATTCAGCTCCAATTTAGGTGTTAAAATGATCAGAAGATTTGCAGAAGAGCTCTTCATGTTGGGAACTGAATACTGGCCATAATCTAGTCACAGTGGGAACTGCCAAGCCTTAAATAAAGGCCCTGAAATCCTAAGCCTTATTTAGGTGCCTATTAGGGACCTGAGTTCTTTTGAAAACTTGGACCCAATTTTGAGTATGGAGTATTTAAAATATTGTCTTTTAGCATAACTAGGCTTAAGAAGAATTTAAACTCTGGTCCTCAACTGAGCTAAAGTTCTTTTAATATCTGAAGCTATCTTATTGTTTGACCTGTGTTATGAACTTAGTGAGAAACACACACTTTTGTTTCGGTTGTATGTTTATTGCCAACCGTCACTGTGATGTCCAAGTGCCTAACAACGCTGTAAAACGGCCATTCCTTCCAACAGACACTGAAGATTCCCCAAACAGTGCAGATCAGTGTGTGAGAAGACTAGTTGCACTCTATAACTATATCTTATTTTATGAAAGTTACACATTTTTTCATACAGACAACATATAAAAACTCTTTATGTAACTTTATGTAAGACTAGCAAAGGTGAATGCTCTACTAGCTAAGTCCTCTAAACAATACTTTGATAACATAGCATAGTTTTTAACTATATTCTTTAAGTATATGTTCTATATATTTGATGGCAAAAATGACTCCAGAACCTACTTTCATTGTAAATAAATACTTCTAGCCTTTATTATTACAAAATAAACTTTAACCATCGTCAGGTGTAACCAGTGCAATAGCATCTTCCTGCATCTATGGTTTGAAACAGCTCCAGGAACTGGAAACTGTTTAATCTTGGTACAAATAATTTTAGAAGAAAAAATCCTGCTAATGTGTTTGTCACAATCCATAATTCTTTCCTGTCTCTCTTCAGGTACAAAAGCCCAACTGGACCCTACTTAGTTTCCAAATCCATGGTTAAGTAAGATTCCAGCCTAATTTAGTAAGTATTGAGTTTACTGATTACATAAAATAATTCTAATACCACCTTCCTAGTTAAATGCAATTACTCTGTTAAACAGCAAAGAAGATAGTGTTGATAGCATTGCATAAGTACACTGGTGTATCCTCTAATATTGTAAGAATAAATTCAAGTTACCAATGACCTCCCAATACACTTGGGGCTCTACTTTGCTCCACCGCTCAATGCGCTGTGACATATTAAGTTTCCCACACTAAAATCAACATCAGCATTACATCCTTTCTCATGTATCCACCATACAAACTTCACCTGTCTATGCACGCTTTATTCTATATTAAGGGTCAGCAGCATATGGCCCTCAAAACAAAACTTTTCCAAGGTTTTTAAAGCAGCCTGTCATTCTCTGGAACTGTGCAGACTTCAAGCAGCATCCCAAAGCATGGTGTGCTGTTGGATGTGTGGAGGAGCTGTGGCAGTGGCACGGTCTGTTCTGCATCATGCACTGGGTTGTGACTGGGACAGAGGTGCCATGTCCCCAACCAACCTGGTGTGTGGTGCAAAATAGTTTTGGGAAGCATGGAGGAACTGCAGCTGCAGCCCCACAATCCATTCTGTGCCATGCACCAGGCTGGTCAGGTATAGGCTGGTGCCTCTGTCCCAGTGGTTGCCTGTCACATGGTGCAGAAGGGACCAAGCTGCTGCCATGGTTCCTTCATACATGTGGAAGTGAGCTAAGCTTCGAGACGCTCCCAGAGGTTGATGTGCCAGGTTTAAGAGCTTGGGGGGCCACATCCTGGGAAGCAGCTATAACAGCAGGCCTGAAACTAGCATGACCCCAACCACACAGGGACTGGCAGAGCAGTTAGGTAGTGACCCATGTGGTGCTGTGCTTGCTAGACTGCAGCGGGTGGAGATTTTTTGTGGGCTGGAAGCTTTTGCTGTGGTATATGCTGTGCACTGGCATTCCTGCCTTCAATCAAAGTGTGCACAAGGGCTGCCTGCCCTTGACTCCCTTTGAGTGTGCAGGACCACGGACTGTCTCTCCCTAGCGTCTGATGGAAGATTGGGGTTGATCAGGTGAGTGCTCCATGAGTCTTTCCCACTAGGTGCATCTACACATGCAATTAATGGGGTGTGATGAACTCCAGTGCAGTCTGCACTGAAGTCAGCTGCTCCTGGGTGTAGTATTTTCATGTGTGCCTGGGACTACAGCATGGTGAGCCATGGTGGAGCAGCCCTGGGACTGGCAGGGAGCTTGGGAGATCAGCTTCGGGCTCCGGGTAGTGGCTTCTAGTGGCTGAGGGGCTGGCTGGAGCACAGAGGCTGTCAGAATTGACAACGGCTAAATTGTGAGGGTAGGCTGCAGGCAGCCCCTGCACATTAGTACCCTCATGCCCCATCCAGCCCCTGTTACCATCTACACGTGTTTCGGCAGAGTAAATTACTCCCTGACAATACTATCATTCCCTGGTAGTACTATCTTATGGTAGAGTTAATTCATTTACTGTGCCCTAATATTGGCACAAGTGTAGATGGTAACATTTTACTGCAGAGCTAATTAGTCAACTAGCTAATTAGTCAATTAATGCAGAGCCAATTAGTCAACTAAACAGCAAAGTTCACATGTAGATGCACCCAGTGCTGAGAAACTGCAAGGAGCTGGAGTAAGTCCAGTAGTCCTTGTACCTTTGCTTTGTGAAGGAGCCACACACTGTCATATTGCTGTTGAAGATCCACCCCAGAATAAATTATACACTTCAGTCCTCCTCATGACTGAGCTGTACTAATTTTCTCCACTGCCGAAACGTTGCTGACCCCATTGTACTTCATGTATAAAATCCACTGGTGCGCACAGACCAAATTCCAGAATTTGGAGATATTCAACTGATGTATTTGTACCGTCAGACCAGAGAAACCTAAACCAAATTTAGAGCCATGGGCCAATTACCTTAGTACTAAAAATGGGCCTGGAATGCTATGCTAAAAATCATATTCCCCAAAATTTACGGGAATCTGAGACTCAAGCACTTCACTTACTTATCAGCACTTTACCATGAACAACATTCTTAACTATTTCTTACTAATGTGATCAATGTTATATGCTGTTATATGCTATACTGAGGGCTGCAATTTATGTAGCACCACTTACATTTTAAGTAACAAATACCTGAATCTCAGTGGAAGCCAAGAAGTTCCCTTCTCCCCCATCCAATATCAGTTGGAGGCAGAAGAAATGTGGAGAGGCAAAGGCGTGCTTTTTTCCTTTTGGTAAGAAAAGGGTCAGAGGGGTATAAAGTAGGCTGTAATTGTCCAGATGCTCAGTGAACATAATATGTTCCTTTTGTCTACTCATAGACACACAGTACACATAGACAGTCCCGAAGAACTTCATAGATTATTGAATCTCTCTTCACAACACCCTGTAATGTAAAGCAATATTATCATCCCCATTTTATAGATGAGAAACCAAGGAACAGAAAGCTTAAGACAGGCCCAGTATACTACACATCATTGGCAGATCCAGGAAATGGGCCCTGTGCTTGAACGATAAGACTCCCTCGCTGCACTGGTAGTAGGAAAGAGGAGCAAAGTAAGGACCATCCTAGATGCCCAAGGAGCAGATGAAATTTGATAACCTTGTCATCTGTCATTCCTGTTCCCCTCCTCTTACCAAATTTCTTGGTAACCAGCCAGCCCAGGATTTTCAGCTGGCCCAAAATTTTCAACTGCCAGACCTAAATTTTCTCTGGAATTCCCAAATGGTCTATACTTCTTTCTCTATGGCATCCTTCTTTCAGTTCATTAGCGTTATGCATCTTTGGGACCCCAATGCACCCCGGCATCTTACATGATTTAGTGCTGTTCACAGGGAGGTGCCACAAAATACAAAGCTCTTTTAGGGTGCATTTCAGACCCAACACCACCACACAGATGAATGCTGAAGGAAGGAGCTAAGAAAATAATTTAATGGACAGAAAACTCACAGCCAGGGAAGCTTGGCATTGGTGAGCCCTCCAACAGAATAGCTGTGACAATTCTATTGTTCCTCTGGCAACTTGGGTGTGAAGTCCTAAGCAGTGCTTATGAATTATGTCCTTGGGGATGGGGAGGAGCTGAAATTAAGATAAATATATATAATTAGCTGTCTAACTTGAGGAACATAAAGTATAGGTATTTTTCATTTTTCCCCAGAGGTGACAGAGAATATAGAACCTCTGGGTGAGAAATCAATGCCTAGACTGTCAGGTAAACACATATTGAAATGGAGGCGGGGGGCAGGTTAATAGTTCTATGAGTTCATATAACAAAATCTATAGCTTTTTCATTGGTGACTGCGAACAATGCAGTCACTGTGTTTCTCCCCTGGTGTAACAGCAGAGGCGGTTGCTAGACTCTGAAAATAAATTATGCCATGCTTTATTAAATGGTAAACAGCTGTTCCAGCTACAATACAGCACATGCTAATTGAAGAATGCCTTAAGCGGTCCTACAATAAAAAGCTTTTAAGAGTTGGAAGAAAAAAAATCCCAATGCTATGACAGACTTACTATCATAGGCTCTCTTACTTAAAAATTCAACACACGGGTCAGTCAAGGTGAGAAGTATATGCTGAAAAGGGATCTACCATAATGAACATTTTAGAATCATTAGCAGCCTCTTGCATGCCATGATGCTGTCGGCAAAGACACACGTAGGTAGGAAGCATAGCCTCAAGTCTCTCATCATGTTTCCATATCTAGTTTTGCTAGGAGATATGCATATGTGAATGCAAAGTTGTGGGGATGAATTGTACTTTCCAGAACATCTCCCCACCCATGTCCATTACTTCACATAAGAATCACTCTGGAGATCTTGAGAGAGAACCTGAGCTATTTTGAGAGAAAGATGGAAAAGTAAAAAAAGAGTGACACTATGACTGGAAGTAGGAACAATGGGGGATGTCCCATGGCCTCATCCCACAAGTGTATTCAGGTAATGGGGATAGGCTGCAGGGAGGCCAGGCACTTGGAGAGCGAATGGCAAGGGGATAGGCACTGGGAGGGGTGCAGTCCCTGGTGGAAGGGGGCAATTGGCATGGGGGCAGGCTGCCTGAACCCCACCCTCAACTGCTTTCCCCATTGCTTGCTCCACTGCCACAGCAATGAAGGTGGGGGGAGGGTGACAATTTGAAGATGACCCCCAACAATTAGATACAATGCATGGAAAATTATAACAAACTTATAATTTTCCATGAATAGAATCTAATTATTGGAGGGGGCCCATAAACTCAAAATCTTTGGTTAAAGGATTTGGTTAAATACAGTAATTGCATGTTATATGGCTGTTACTGAACAACAAGTCTGATAAAGGAATTAATTCAATGTTTAGAGCAGGAGAAAAGAGCCCGCTATTTCCTGGATTTCTACTATAAATTGCTGTGAGCATAGGCAAATCTCATTCTCTTTGTACCTCAGTTTACCCATCTGTAAAGGGATTTTTACTTACCTAAATTAACTGGGTTGGTAAGCTTGTTCAAGTAAAAGCTCTGTAAGAGCCTTGGCTGATAGGTGCTATGGAAAATATAACATCATTTAGAGCAGATACACACTGACATAAGCTTTTATCCAAAAATGATATTATTTCAGGTATATGGTAGGAACAGAAGATACAGGCTTCACTGAAAACTGCTGGCAGACTTAAACGAAAGGTTTTTTTGTGCATCTGTATATATATATATATATATATAAATAACAATGGAAAAGAAATTCCTAAGGAGAAGACAGTAAGAAAAAAAAAGGCACATTTTCATTACTGTACAATACAATAATTACATTTATTACCATTTGAAATTTCTCCCTTCCCTCCCCCAAATCATATTTGACCCCATTGCGCATAGAGTGTTTGAATGATAGATAATTTAAAATAAATTTTAAAAATATTTGCCATAGAAGAAATATCTAGAAATTAGGAAAAGGGAAATGAGTCAACCCATTAGATGAAATATATGTAATTCACTCTGTTCAGAAAATTCAGATGATGTGCTTGCAAATTCATGCAGTAAAGCAATTGCTTAATAGAACAGCTCTTCCTATAGAAATGGAATCAGGTTAAGTTTTCCTTGGTTGGACTATGTGTGCATTTCCTTTATAAATAAAAGCGGCAGTATCCAAGGTATTTCCTTTGTTGTGTCACCTTTAGGACTTACTATTTGAAGTATTCCATTGAAATGGCTATGCTTCGTGTAGTGTTCAGAATTTTAAGTAAAACCTTAAACAGTTACAAATCAAAGTATCCAGGTACTTTGAAGAAGTGCATACACCATATACACTGTACTCTGCATGCATATGCATTGTATATATCTATGTACCATCAACATGGTTGCACAAAATGCAGTTATAGTTTTTGGGAAAAATATTCCAGCAGTGAAAATAAAATATAAATATTATAAAATGATGGGGGGTAGGGGGGAGGTTAAGAAAAAAAACCTACCTCTTACTTTCAAAATACAGGGATTCACTAAGATTACAGTTGGTTCTAGAAACATGCTTTCAAACTATGCCTAATATTATGAGATATATGTGCATAACATTTTCCTGCCATTGACCCAAGTTTGTAATTAAAACTTGCATCAAAATAGGACAGACTGTGAATTAAACGAATTATAATAACTGATCTCTGGTATGTTGATTAGGCTCTGGGATACTGACATTTTTCAGATAGTCTGGGTTTACAGTTATTTTTGTACATAACCCACCACCCCCCATTATACATGGAGAACTTGAAAAAAATCAGTACAAAAGTCACACCTAGATTTTTAATTAATGTCTCTGAAAATAATACCTGTACTTAGAAAAATATGATCCTGAATTGAGAATAATGCTAGAAGCATAATAAATAGTGTAAAGTTAGAAGAATAAAATCTCAAACAATGGGCAGGTAATATAACTGCATACATTAGAAACATCTCAATTATTACATCCATAAAGGCAGAACCTAAAAGCAGCATTTCATAAGAAGGTGTCATGTTGACATATATTGCTCATTAAAAAAAGGTGCCGTTTGTATACCGGTTACAGTTCTTCATATGCATGAATATTGGTAACACATTGTGAGAAAGGAAAACCCTTGAGATTTCATGTAGTTTGAATATTTAATGTAACAATAGTTTGTTCCCTAATAAAGAGAGGAAAGAAAACTTGGGAGACTAGAGCATGTATTTGTCCAGCTCTTTTTTTTTTTTTTTTACCTTGAATACAACTGTGTATCAGCATCCTGTATACAAATCTCAAGATGTGCTCCTAAAACCGTGGGGACCATAGAGAACAGCTGATATTTAATCAAAACCACAAATACTATAAAGGAAAGAAGTTTCTTAAGGCAGAAAATACTTACTATTGTGTATAATATTTATATATAATACATATATGTACTAACCTACTAGTTATTTCTGCTTACACTCAGGCTGTCAGGAAACTGTCAGCTGTAAAGGCGATAAGGTGGGCAGTTTAAAGAAGATACCGAAGCCTTAAGCTTCTTAATGTGCCAAGAATCAATCCTATGAAAGCAAACAACTTGAAAAAGGGTTATATGTATTTAGGAAATCTCTTAGCTCCCCTTGCTTTTGCCAGAGCTGGAGCTAGCGCTAGAGTTTTCTCACCCTAATGACCCCTGAAGCAGCCCTGAGGGATTGTGAAACAAGGCCGTTACACAAGGCAGCTTGCTAATTGAGAAGTTGATCGGGGGTAGAGAAATCCTGCTTTACCACGTTAAGTGTCGAAATCAAGCATGACTAGATTGACGTCGCCAAATCACTGTCTGGAGGCCACTCCAAGCCAGGAGCAGCAGGGCTTTTCACACCTGATAGGCCCTCACTCCATCTACATCAAGTCGCATTAAGAAAGGAATGTATTACAGAACTGTAGCCTGTGCCCCTTAAGAGCATTACTTGTACTGTCTAATTGCTGCTTCGTATTTTCCTAAAAGTAGCAAATGTGTCTAAGAGTTGGAGATATGCATTACCTGTTCCAATTAGAGAGCCCACCTTCATCTCCCTACCAAAAAAGAAAAGGATCCCCTGATTCAAGGAAAATGATTAAAAGAATTAATTCATTACCCTGTACTCAATTCACGCACAAAAGAGATTTGGCTAACATTACTTTGGGTAATACAGGCATACAGAAGAATTGCACCAGCGTTCAAAGTGAGCTATTGTAACAAGAAGTGATTTAATAGAAGGCAATTTTCATCTTCAAACATTAACTCATTAACCCTTGCAACACTCTTGTGAGCTAGATAAATGTAAGTCTTCATTGCAGAGGCAGGGAAACTGAGGCAAAATGCTTCAGAGGGAGCATTTAAAGATAAAAGGGCCATTTGATGCTGAACTATGATTTTCATCAGGAGGCAGATATCTGACCAGCCTTAGTACCTCTGAAAAATCTCCCTTGGCAATGCCTTGAACAAGGATATAGAGAAGGTCTGTGTATCCCATAAGGGAGTAAAACTCAGCAGTTCCTGGCTCCCACACCCCAGCTAGCATCGGCTCTAGAGTGGTCAGTTATTATTTTCTTGCACCATGAGGAAACGTAGCCACAATGTGGTCAAGTTTCGCTTGTCACCGTCTGTTATTTATGTTGAGCAGAGGACCACGTGATTCATATCAAGGTAAATTTTGAACAGAAAAGGAAATACATCCACGATAATGTAGTACGCCTGTGAAATTCTGCATTGCTTGTGGTCACAGCTAAATCCCACAGAAGGTTTTTTTAAAAAGGTTTGAATATTTTTTTTTGACATACAACATTTATAATAATAAAAATACACTAAAGCATACAGGTCATTGGCAGATATCAAACCAAAGACCTTTCATACAAATCACTGAGGCTTCCTTATTTGACCTAAAAGACTACTATAAAATGGAGGTTAAGTAGCAGGCCTTAATTTACCGTTTTGGGGGTGAATCACTTGAGGGGGGCATTACTACATTAGGTCAGGTAATATTATCTTAAAATTTTCAGGGGAAAACATTGACATGTTTTCTCTTTTGCAGAATATGAAAAAACCTATTTGTTGGTTTCTCAACATTTGTATCAAAAATATTGCTGAACCTTTTGACAATCCTTTCAATAGCAGCTTTTGGCAAGTTTCAATTAAATGTTTTGTGGATAAATGGCAAAGAAATTCTGTGGAAAAAATATAAAACAACCCACAACAGTCACAAACAAACAAACAAACAAACAGTAAAAGCAAATGTTGTTTGAAAACAAATTCCTTCAGTTCTAAATCACATGAGCTGCATGTTGTATCATTAAAACAGGGGTCACCAAATGAGACCTTTAGGGAGTCAGCTGCAGAGAGTAGAATGGGATCTCCCTTTCTCTGC
Source organism: Alligator mississippiensis (assembly GCF_030867095.1). NCBI lineage: Eukaryota > Metazoa > Chordata > Crocodylia > Alligatoridae > Alligator > Alligator mississippiensis. Next base: position 120,914,869 of record NC_081827.1, read on the forward strand.
AGAATCTCAAACAACTGTAAGTCTTACCCAGCTGTGAACAATCTAGGCAAATAATTCACCCATTCCCCTAAGGAAGTGGTGCCCAACCTTTTGGCCCTGTGGGTCAGAGTAGGGCCTGGTTTACTAACCTAAGAAAACATGTTTTTTTTTACTGACAATCTGCTAACTACATAATCTAGTGCACAGGACCACATTATCTGGTCCGTGCGGCTCCCCATAGGTCCAGAAATTTGGCACCAGGGGAAGGGCAATTACTGATGCCATTTCTCCCATGCTGCCAAATTTGAGGACCATTTGGGGAGCCCTGTATGCCAGATGATACAGCTCTGTGGGCTGGTTCTGGCTGCAGGCTGATGGTTGAGCACCCCTGCTCTAAGGCTCTGTACTGATTGCTCACTGTTACAGCTGGGGTGATGGACTGATCCAGTATGACAAATCCAATGTTCCAAAGTATCATTCTGGGCTAGGGAAAATAGGAATATTGTTTGGTTTCTACCACTGTTACAACCTTCAAGTCACTGAAGATTAGCTGATATTACAGTTTATCCCTTCCCTTCTTGTTGTGATGGTCAGTAGCAGACAGCACAGCAGGCAGTGTTGCAAGGACAGACAAGCTTAAAGTGATGGGGAGTGATAAGAGCACAGAAAAGTGTGAATGAAGAGATCTTTTCCTACCTAGGCAAGAGAGCAGGTAAATTCATCCTGCTTGAATCTATTCACATATTCCACGGCATCCTTGCTTAAGGGGTGAGGCAAGTTAACAAGCTGCAAATAATGTCAAAAGGAGTGTGTTGCTATTGAAACAACTTGAAAAAAGGAAAAACAAACACACAAACATAGATTTAAATAGGCAACTTTCTTAATGCATGCTACCTGGCCCAGCAGTATTCATTCTTCTTGCATCTTGCCTGCATTGTGTACATGGCTACTGCTTACCTCTCTCAGGGTGTATTCAGATGGGTGGGAAAGGACATGCTCTGCTTTATCTATCTAGTTTTACAAACTGAAAGTCCTACGGTGAGACAAACTGCAGTATAAATAAACAAAACTAAGAGGAGGAGAATATAAAGGCCATTTTATTCCATCCCTACCTTAAACCAAACTATTATGGATGTATTTGTGTGGGAAGAGAATCTTCTGCTACCCATGGTCTCTTCTGCTGCAGAAGGGGCCGAATCCAGGTCTTTATGATGGGGTCTATAAAAACAGTCACTGTCCCAAGATCTATCCCAAAGGATAGTCTGCAAATAAGCAGGTGACTTCCTAGCTGTAGAGCCAGAGCATGGATATGCCTTCTTGTGAGTTTGGGGTATCTCCATTGCATTGTACTTTACACCATCAGTCAGATCAGATCAGAGAAGGTGTTAAATGCAACCACTTTCAGAATGGCAGCATTTTATGCCAAATTTTCATTATTGCAAAAGACTGAACTAAGGTGCAGGACGCTGAAATTACACTGAATTTTTTTTATGTTCCAGTTTTAAACACCACATTTCAGAGTCAATAACTGGAAACGTGAAGGTAACTCGAGTGACCAAGACAGCCATTTCAGGTCTCCCCATTACATTGAAGCTCGAAACAGACATTTGTCTTTGCAGCAGGATCAGCTGTGCTGGGATGCGTCTCAGCACAGCTGATCCGCTTCACTGGCACCTTCAGATATCATCTGGGCCCACTTTCTTGCAGGGTTGGGCCCCTGTCGCTCCTGGGGGTTCAGTGCCTTTATCCTCCAGTCCAATAGCCAAGGGTGTCACATCCTGAGTTGGGGCACAGCAGCATGATCTGGATGCTGTGGGAAACCTCTGCAGGGGGATTCCCAGGGTGCATGTCATGCTGCTGGCTATGCATCTGTAAGCTTGCAGATGTGAACCACAGGAGCCTGGTTCCCTGGTCTGTACCTGCAGAGGAATTTCCAAGGTGCGCATCTGCAAGCACGGAGTAGGAAAGCCCATGGGGCCAAGTGCCCAGGGCCAGTGTCATGCAGGATCAAGCCTAACCAGGGCAGAGAGAGAATGCAGGCAGCCCTGGACTGTCCACACTCTTGCACCGTATGCAAACAGATATTTGCTGTGGAAAGGCAGCGCAAACTATTATTACCAATTGTTGTGCCCATGAATTCTGGCATTTGTGGTGCAGCAAGGGGCAAGGATGCATGTTTGCTTGGGTTTTGTACCACCATAAACATTTTCACAGTGGCACAGGGGTGACATCTGTTTGAAGCCTGAGAGAGACATTACAGCTGTCAAGGAGATAAAGGGACACACACAAAATCTGTTAGCCTAAGTCACACATCGTTTCTTGTACCTTCCCTCATTAGCTTTTTTATCCCCAACTTCTCTCCACTGCCACTTGTCCCCTTACTCTGTTCACCTTTCATTTCTATTTTCTCTCTTTAGAATTCTGTCTCATAAAAAGGCTATCATCTCCTTTGCTTTCCTTTTTGGACCCATTCTCCAGTACCTACCCTCCTCCTTGCTCTGTCACATGACACATTTTGCTTCCAAGTGAAGCCTGATCAACTTAACCCACTCAAATACAGCTCTGCCCTTCTGCCACGTTTCATCTGTCCTTCACCTAGCGCTACCCTTTAAGAGCAATGGTGCTACTATGAAAGGCAGTGAGAGGACAGTTTCTTTTTCTTCTGCACCCAACAGGCTGGCTAAATGCAGTTCACATTTATTAAAAGTGAAGATAATTTTGTCTCATACACTGGTTTTGATTTTGAAGATGAAAATAATCCTCGTCATAGGTAGGTACAATAGTGGGAATATAAAAAGGCAATGTTCCTTTATGCTACATTATAACTGAAGTTCAAGAGGCTCTAATCAAGGGGCAGACATTTAGAACAGCCAATTGCCATTCAAGACATGATGCATGCTGAAGGCCAGCTCTGAAGTATTAATGCAAGTACTAGGGCAAGTACAGCAAGCTGGTGCAAAGGCAGTCATACAGAGAAGTCCAATCTGCTCTACTGGATTTAGGGCATAGACCTTCCCTCTCCCCCATCCAGGTTCCCCAAGGGTTCAGTTTTCTACACAGTGTCCCGTGAAAGGTCCCCCTCCTTCCTACATTACACTGCCCACTCAATCCTTTATAGGATTTTTGCTACTGCTGTTCATTAATCAGTATCCATTTAACTGAACACTTGAAATTACTGAAGATTATGGGAAAGATTATGGGTCTGATTCTGTAACCCTTAGGCTATGTCTACACTGTGACTTCTGCTGGCATGGCTATGTGAGTTGGGGCCCTGACTGACACAGTTATGTTGGGAAAAGCCTGTAGTTCAGATTCAGTAATATGGGCAGAACTCCATTTTTATCAGTACAATGTATTTTGCTCATGGGGACTGGGTTTTACTATGTTGGTACAAAGCACAACTTTGGTGATATCTTGGCTATATCCATCTTAGAAGTGTTTTGCTGGTACAGTATACCAGTACCATGCTCCTAGGATAGAGACAGCTTAGCCCTGTGAGAAAGGATTACTGTTGCATTGGCTTCAGTGTGGTGAGTCATATCAGTAAATATTTTTTGCACCAGACCCACACGAAGAGAGGGATTCAGATCAGATCCAATTTGCCCCTTTCTTATGACAATCACACTTGTTAATTTACTTTATTCGCCTAAACTATGGTGACAAACTTGTATAATAGCTCTATTAAAGCCTGGGAAGGATGCCTCTAGCCCAGAGAATTTTAGGCCAGTGTCACTTTTGTGCCAGCTTTAGAGACACCTTATTCTCAATTGCCTTTCACTTCATATGAAACATCTAATACCAGAACAAGCCAGATTTAGACCAGACAAGTCCTGCACTGGCCAAATACTAAACATCACCCAGCATCTAGAAACTGGATCTGAGAAATGGATGATAACAGATTGGGGTTTTATGTTTGTAGACCTATCAGCAGCATATGAACCTGCTTGCCAAAGTCTACAATATGATACACAACTACCACCTAGTGCAGCTCATTCTCTCTCTTTTGAAGAATAGATGTTTTACATACAACTGTACAAGGAAAAGAGCGGCTGGAGACAATGAAACAGCCTCTCACAGGGTAGCACGCTTTTTATCATACGTGCCAATGACCAACCCATACAGGAGGAACGTCAGATATGCTGATGAGCTATGCATCACATCACAAGAGAAGGACTTTGCCATTGTTGAGAACAGACTAATATGTCACTGAGCAACCTCTCAGACTATTACAATAAGAACCACTTTGCACCAATCCAACCAGGACACAGGTCTCACATTTTCACCTATGCCATAGAGAAGCCAAGCAGAAATTAAACATCACTGGGGATAGAATCCCACTGACAAATCACACGGGATTACAAAGCACAGGTACAGAAGACAAAAGGGAAAGTCAGTGCTTGCAACAACATACTTTGAAAGTTCATCATCTCAAAGATGGGAGCGAACCCAGCTACATGATGAACCAGTGGTATTGTCTCGTGTTACTCCGCTGCAAGAAATTAGACCCAGCTCTAAAATGACAGGTCTCATGAAATAATAGCAAGTCTACAGCCAACACTACATTTACAGGCTGGCATTGCACCACTTGATAGCAGAAGGAAGGTAGCGAGCCAAAAAGGAAGATCAGAGCAGATGGAAGACCCCAGGCATCCGCTCTATGGCCACAGAGAAGTAACCAAACAGCTTAAAGGATGAAAGAGTTTTGTGACCAGTGTTTCATCCTAGGACTGCGACTGAGGTTATGGAAGGAACAATTACATGCAAGCAGGTGCTCTGAAATGGACCTGTAACCCTATGAGGACCTTTCCAGAGCGACCAATCTAGACTGGCCAATGCAATGCCTGAATTGCCTACACACACAAACTGGAAAATCAAAAAACAAGCATGATCAAATGGGGCTACTCTAATAACATGAATATATGGAAGTGCAGTGAAGTGCAGACCATGGAGCACCTGCCCATTTGCCAACTCCTTGGTGGGACCTGTATGAAGGAGGACCTCACTGCAGCAATGAAAGAGCCATAGTTCTTGCACAATTCTGGAAAAACATCTAATTTATGACAAGGCCATGAGAAAAAAGACCTTATTTTGCAGGGAACAATATTTTATTTTATTTTATTAGTTTAAATTATAAACATGTTCCCCACACTGATAACTTCTGTAAACCCATGTAAACTTAGTCTTATAAAATGAAAGGAATGTGTTTTTCTTCCTATCTTTTAGGTTACAAAATGCAGGGTGACATGGAAGTGGAGCCTGTATCATTAGTACGGAATGTATTATGGCTGCAAACATTTCCTGTAATGCAAGGATGGCCAACCTGAAACACTCTTGCCACAAGTGGTATGGCCAGCCTCTGTAAGCAGCACATGACAAATTGGGGGAGGGCACATGAAACAGAAAGCAGAGCAACAGATCAGGCAGGGAGCAAAAAGAAGGATGTGGGGTTTACCTTGTGGCACACCTGCGAAAAAACTTGGTCAACACCACTATAATGTATCCTTTGCAACTGGATAAATTATTTTCAACCTATTTCAAGCCACTGCTTAGAGTCCACCTGAATGAACCAAATACTCTCACCCCATACCTACCAAAGGTTCTAGGAAGCTGATATGCAAAATTTAAAACAATTAGATTGTGATTCCAAAGAAATACGAAGCAAAGAAATCCTCTTGGAACTCTCTCAAACACTTCATGGTGAGGGTTAGCATACCTTTTTGAAAGAAAGTTGTTCAAATGGGGCCAACTAGTGCTGGTATATATCCACAAAAATGGAAATATTCTTAGAATTTAAAATCTGTACATAGTGATGAATAGTGCAAAAAGTTCCAGAAATACAAATTTAAATTTTCATTTGAACTTGCTTTAAGTGTACAAATAGCCTTTCACTGGAATATACAGAGACAGTATGAATGTGTACTGGCACAGACACTGATAGAAAGTTAGCTTTAATTAAATATTGTAGAATATACTTGGGAAATATTTTTGTACCAGAAACCACATTTTAAGAGATGCACCTCCAGTTAGGGGATCCAAAAAAAATCATATTTAAGCAAATTAACTTGTTTTGAATGTCTGCAAAATAAAATAAAATAAAACCTAAAAATCATTCCATTAATAATTTGCAGTTTCTCAGATTTATTCAAGTTGTTCTTGTACAAAAAAGGACGGGAAATTTAAACACATGGGTTTCAAATTACCTGTCAAGCCTTATAAACTATTAGAGGCCTGGGGAGAGGAAGGGAAAAGAAGGAAAATGAGAATCAGAGCTTGAATATGAGGGCTTGATATGATGTCCACTGGCACCCCCTGACTTCAATGACAATAGACCAGGCCCACAATTTATGCAATAAAGAAAGGAATGGATGAGCTACTGTTTATTAATCCTAAAGTGAAATATAATTTCCTGACTTACCACCCCATTAAACAACAGTGGAATTGCATGTCATTTAAAGTGAAGGCAAAATTTTGACCCATTGTGACTGATCTTTATGACTGAATATTTAAGAGTTTCTTTTAAGGAGGGCAAAAATATTGTAGCTGTTTTCCAGAGTAGAGCAGAAGCCAATATTAAATGCTCTAAGGGATCAAATAGGGTATGAGGACACATCCAAGTTACCGTGAGGTAAAAAAGGACTTGGCTTTGCAGCATGTCAGATGCTTTGTGGTTATTGCCAGTGTGCTGATTCCCGAGTAAGCGAGAGGAAAAGCTACTGCAGATTAGGCTTTCATTTACTACAGGCAAGAGCATGCACACAGGCAGTTAAAAGAGCAGCTGACTTGCGGTAAAATCCCCATCCTGCCCTATCTTCTGGTAACTAGTTCATACCATGTCCTCATGGTGCAAAAGAAATGACCAAACCACATTCTGGTGTATAGTTTTACAAGATCTCTTTCTTAGCTGAGAGAGGAAATTAGCTATGATGTTCCTAAATCAGACAGAAGGCAGGGCAGACAGAGTGGCATCTCAGAGACTAACAGGTTTGGAAACCATTTAATAAAATGGACAGTTGCCTTCGAAAGCTTATTTGTTTCTGAGCCACTTAATTTCTAAGGCCATTTATAGACATGCTCTGATGAGGGATGGGGAGGTGCTTTAATTAGAGTGGCTTCAAGAGCCACTCTAATTAAAGCATCCAGAAAGTCTTGTGCATCAGTGTCCCTGCACTGAAAAATGGTGGCAGGAGCAATTTAACTAAAGCTCATCGAATGAGCTTTAGTTAAAGTGCTCCAACTGCCATTTTTTCAGCACGGGAACACTGATATACAAGACACTGGAGTCTGCTTCAGCATGATAATTATCACACTCCAGCCGACTTGATTAATCAAGTCAGCTCTGACGTACTGTAATTACAGCGCATTGAAGCAGCCTCATTGCTCGTGTATAGGGGCACTAAGGGTGCCTATACACATGCTCCGTGTTCTAATTAGAACATGTCAGAGCAGATTCAATTAATCTAATTAGAAAGTTCCAGTGTGCTGCAGTATCATGTGTATTCAGCATCTCATGTTTCAAAATGGTAGCGGGGATGCTTTAACTAAAACTTGTTGAACGAGCTTCAGTTAAAGCTCCCCCGTGGCCATTTTGAAACATGGGACACTGAATATATATGATCCTGCAGTGTTTTAATTGGAGCAGTTGTCTGAGGCCAGTCTAATTAAGACGCCCCCATCCCAGAGCGCACGTATAAACATCCTTAAATGCCACCCTGCCCTGCAATCTATCTGAATTCAGACTAACACAGCTAACTACCTCTTTACTCATGTAAGCCCTATTCAACTTTACAACTGCTGGTTTTGTAATACAGTTTCCTTTTGGGGAGCCTAAGTAGCAAAAGGGTTGATCTCTCTTAAGTTTTCTAATTTTCTAATGTTCTAAATTTTCTAAGCTTTTTTTTTTTTTTTTTTTTTTTTTACCTTTTAGGCAGCTTGATTTCTACAAGGACCTCTACTATTTTGTTCCAACTTGATTTAACACGACTATCACCTCACAAATTCTTTGAAAACTCTGTCCTATTCCCTATATACTAATAGTATCATTTTGTCAAGAATCTTGTGCATAGATTTCCTGTTGGAAAAGAAAATCTCCTACATCTAGCTTTTGACTCTGGCCACAGTGAGAGATACAACTCTTTGTGACAAGCTGGAGGGGGCAATTTGCTCACATGCTCGGGGTCACACTGATCTCTAGATTTGGAATCAGGAAGGATTCTACCCTCTGCCCTAGTTTCAGATTGGCAAGGACTCAGAGTGTATTTGCTTTCCTCCGTACAGTGGGAAACCATCCAGTTCTTAGGCTCTTCTGAGTATATTTTAATCTAACAAATTCTTGCCATTATAGTGGGAAGGCAGTGTCCTCATTTCCCCTGCTCTTTAAATGTTGTGCACTCTTTTTTTTTCATAGGGTGCTCTGTCGCTTTAGTGTGTGAGAGTGATTGGAGTGCAAGATCTTGTGCACCCTTCTGAATAAATGGTGGCTTTTAATGCCTGGGATTGGACTTGATGGGCTGGGAGCAGAGGTGTAACTAAACACATTTTATGTCCTGGGCAAAACCCTGCCAGAGAGCCAAAGGAGGGAAAAGGGAGGAAGGACTGACCAAGAACCAGAATGTGTGTATGGGGTGTTAGGGTGGTCAGTCTTACCTGCCCCAAGGCTTCAAATACCCTAGCTCAGGGGTAGACAACGTATTTTGGCTGGAGTGCCAAAAAAAACACAATGTCTACCTTCGAATGTGCTGGAGCGCTGGCATGCCAGAAAAACAAAATGAAGGCGCCTGGGGGGGGGGTACATAGCAGGATGCATTGCATATTAGTATATTTAATAATCATAAATGTTGCCTTTGTTGTTCTGTATTCCTTTTTTGATGAGCATGTTGCAATGAGAGAGAGAGAGAGAGAGAGAAAAGAGAGACAAATAAGAGAAAGAAGAGAGAGAGAGAAAGAGAAAAAGGAGAGCAAAGAGAGAACCAGATACACGTACACACATGTAGAGAACCATGTGCATGAACACAGAGAACCAGAACACATCCAGAACAGACACATGCACACAAATATCCACAACTAGAAATGTGTGCACACAGACACACAGAACCAGACAGAGGCAGACAAACACACAGAACCAAATGCTGGGCTCGGAGCCGGTAGGAGTTAGGCACGCTCAGCTGCTGCCAGCAACGAAGCCTGGGCTGCTCCCAGCAGGCGGCTGGACGGTTGCAAGCCCTGCTGCGAGGAGACTGGGCTCCATGGTTGGCAGCAGCTACCCAGAGCCTGAACCAGTTGCAGCCAGGAGGCTGCAAACATCTGCTCTGGGCTCTGGCATAAGCTCCATACCAGCAAGTGCACACACACCTCGGAGCGGACGGTGAGGATAGGGCCTGAGGCAGCGCAGCCCTCCCGCTATCCGCTCTGAGGTGCATGTGCAGTCGCTACCAGCATGGAGCTGATGCTGGGGCTGTGGAGCCCAACGCAGCTGTTTGCAGCCTGCTTGCTGCATAATGCAGCTGCCCAGAGCCCAGGCTGGCTACAAACAGCTGCGCCAGGCTCCAGAGCCCAGTCATCAGCTATGTGCCAGCAGTGGGGGAGAGGCCGGGGTTGCATTGCCTCAGCCCCCCCCCCAGCGTACTGTCTGCTCTGAGGCCCACATGCACCCACTGTTATGGATCTAATGCTGGAGCCCAGAGCAGATGTTTGCGGCCTCCTGGCTGAAACCAGCCCAGGCTCTGGGTAGCTGCTGCCAACCACAGAGCCTGGTCTGCTTGCAGTTCGGCTTGCAGCTGCCCAACTGCCCGCTGGGAGCAACCCAGGCTTCATAGCAGGCAGCAGCTGCCTAGAGCCCAGGCTGGCGGTGGCATGCCAAGCAAAATGGCCTCACTTGCCATGCTCAGCACATGTGCAGGGGTTACTGACTCCTGCCCTAGCTGCTGCCGCCACAACGCTGTCTGCCTGCCTTCTCAGCTGCTGCTACTCCCCATCTAAGTCAGTACCCAGGGCCAATGCCCTGCTGATTCACCCCTAGTTACACTACTGCCAGTCCTATATTCCTAATTCATTAATCAAGAGTCTATATATTCTTCATGTAGCATGTTTAACTTACACAGTGAACATAAGCACTTGAATAGAAATGTACACAAACAAACAGGCACAAAATTCTTATAGGAAACTCAGCCAAAACAACAATGTCCTATTTCCTGCAACGTTTGTTGCGATACGCTGCCTCAAAAAGTGTGCCTAGTTACAGAAATTAAGTCTGCCACTGCAGGCTGGGGCCAGGGTTGTGCTGGGTTCTTCCGAGTGGGAGCTGGGCTGGGCTGCACTCGGGGTGAGTGGCAGCAGCGCTAGAAGAGGCACTACTGGGGGGAGGGGGGCTGTAGCCATCCAATATTCACCGTAGCCCCTCCAACTCCCCCTCCCAGAGCCACTGCCACCCACCCTGAGCTCAGGCTGGCCCAGCCCCCTGCCAGGAAGAGCCCAGCACAGCCCTGGCCCCAGCCTGCAGCAGCAGCTTGCCTTGCCCCACACGCAGATCTGTGGGCACACGCCCCACCATGTCCTCCAAGAATGCATGTAGTAAGGTGAGCCACCCCCGCCCCGTCCGTCCCCTCTGGACGAGCCATGGCTCCCTCTTGTGCCCCTCCCCACCCCACTGGGCAGCACCTGCCCGCTGCCTCCCACACCACGGGGGCCTCGATCTGCCCCTCCTCCTACCCCTTCTACCACAACAAACTTGTGGTGGAAGTCTGCGCATGCACGGGACATTTATTGGCCACATTATTGTCTACATCAGAAAAAAAAATGATTTCTGATAATTTTCTTTATATCGGTGCTGATCCAATATTGGGCTGATGTATCGGTGCACCTCTATACAAAATTCCTTAAAGATTGAGCAATGTTCACACAGTAAGAAGAGCTTGTAAAACATGAGCTTATGAAACTATACACGGGACAATCTTCATCACTACACAAATCCTACATACAGGGCTGATTCCCAAGCTGCACTGTGCCCCAAGTGGTTAATTTGTGATTTGAGGGATTCTGCCAGAGTGCTGCTGAGGCCAGGATCTCCAGGCTCCCTTCTCTAGTTTCTGTTTCCCCTGCATTTGGGGGTGGGGCAGTCCAGCACACAGGGCCTGGTAGCTGGGGGCCTGCATTGCTGGGGGGCCATAGGGTCTGCACAGTATGTGGCCCATTTGGCTCCTGGTTGCTCATAACTTGACAGCAGTGCTATAGAATATAGATTAACAATAATATATCTTTTTTAAATACAGTAGAGAAAACCTGTATCACTATCCCTATCTCTACTATTTAAGTAGTAGTACAGTAGAGAAAACTTGTTTCACTATCACTTGTATCACTAGTGACTTGTATCACTATATCATATACACATCTCCAAACTAACTGTATGAACATAAAGAAACCTCTGCTCCAGCAAATACTTATATCGACTTCGAAAAAGAGCTGCATTAGGAAGATCTGCAGGATGGGTTCCAAATTAGCACATAACTCATAATACAATACACAAAAGTAATCTTGAAGCAAGCGCAGGATTTAAAAAAAAAAGTTTAAAATATTTAAACATACAAAAGCTCATTACACAATAGGTCATTACTTTTTCCTGGTCTTTTAATAGTCCCATGCAAAAGTCTTCTCTAGTTCTGATACCTTAGTTCCTTGTCTAGAGACACAGGCCCTACTAACAGGAACATTTCTTCAGTCCTGAATTTTTAGCAACTCTTACCCTCTTTAACAGACTATTATTTGCACTGTGATCACACAGAAGGATCTAAACATGGCTCAGAGTCCTGTTCTGGAAGGCACTGTACAAATACAGAACTAAGTGGAGTGGTCCCTACCACAAAGAGCGCACAATTTAAGAACGAGATGAATCTCAACAGGTAAATACAACAGACAGAAAAAGAGGAAGCAAAAAAAGCTGAAGAGACTACATTGGTCAGCAAAATTAATGTCCTAGCTGCTGAACCACTGATAAGTTTTTTGAAGACATCATGGCAGATATTGCCATCGTTAGTCAGAAAAGTTGTTGTTTTTTTCCCCTCCAAGATTTGACAATTACTGTTCTAGTCATTCAAACAGCCATTTTTTTTTTTAAATAAATGAACTCCATTTTCCTACTATTCTGATTAATTTCTCATTCACAGGTGATTTCCAAAGCCAGTCCAGTACTTTTCAATTTGGTACCTTTCCCTTCTAGTCACTTACTATAGCTATCTGCCTGTGCTCACTTGAATCCTCTCCCTGATAGTATGGCTAACAGCTAGGCAGGTCTGCAAGTGATTATGAACACCTATTGCAGATAGTCACTTTTTGAGGAGCACAGAGGGGATTACCTGGAACAAGACTGGAAGCCTCACAGAACTAATGCTGTAAGCGATGACAGTCTGCTCAGATGTCACTATAATATGTAAAACTAAATCAACAAGAAAAATATATATTAAATCACTGTTGGCCATTTTCAGAAAAAGTCCAACAAACTAAGGCTGTGCAAAGGTTTATATGTTATATGGATTTTAGTTCCCATCATAAAATGGCCGCTGCTTTACTATAAACCAAAAAGTGATCCAGTCCCTTACCAGTTTTATAGACACCCCGTAAAGCTGGATTGATCACGCCCATCTAAGGTATTCTGTTTTGCCTAGACGCAAATTGCATATTGTACTTCAATCAATATCTGACATAAAATAGATAGTGTACCATCAAAATAAAAACAATTTTCAAAAGGACGCCATGAACCCAACCTAACCCAAATTTTACATTTTCTTATTAAAAAAAAATAAAATCCCAAGCTTTTATAAAAATCTAACTTAAATGTTTTCAGAGTTATTTTTCAAAACTCCAAAATTAAAAGTTATGTTTAAGCAATGAATAATTATCACACAGTATGTGAGAACTGAAGTTGGCAGCACTCAGAAGTGAACCTGATAACAAAACTGGAACTGATTTTGTAGATGCTTCTTGTATTAATCTGAAATAATTAAATAAAAGCCATAAAAAGTCACTATTAATAGTGATAACTGGGTTTTAATAAATGTAATACGTTACTACAGACATCAGCATTTACAATATATGCTATGATGTGTCAGTACCTCTTTCAAATGACACTGAAATCTTGCATCATTTGAATGTGTAGTTTTGCATTTCAATTGTTAAAAATAAAAGTTTAACAAGTATTTAGGCCTTGATCCTGTACCCACTTGTATACATGAGTAACTTGACTCAAGTAAACATGCCTTTAAGAGACTGACATCTGTTAGAGCTCTAGTTCTGTGAGGCTTTCCGTCTTTTGTTCCAGGTAATTCCCCTCTGTGCTTCTCAAAAAGAATTAAATTGTTTTTGCATTTCTGCAGGATCAGGCTCCAAGACAGAAGCTTAGGATAAGGGATATATATATATATATATACACACACACACACACACACACACATATATATATATATCCCTTATCCTAAGCTTCTGTCTTGGACCCTGAATTTGTCATATATATATATATGACAAATTCATGTCAATGTTATTCTGATTATTGTGCTAATATGGAGACCAATTACATGAATCTTGCCATTATTATTAGCATGGTGAAATTGAATGCAATTATGTTATTACTTCAAATAAGCAGGAGGTTTATATAGAAAAAGAATTCTCTGTTGCAAAGAAAAATATATATCACTCTTCAGCCTTCAAACCCCACATGTCAATTAATGACAAATAAATCCTGCATATTTGCTTTCTTTTTACACCATTCCATCAATAAAATATAGACAGACATCCCTCTCCTCCAGTGGGTACCAACAAGTTGTACTTCAGAGCATCAGAGAATTCCTGGAGTCTCCTTTTGTTTAGAAGTCTTTGCAACAACTGTTGACTTTTCAATGGCAAAGCATATATGCTCAATTGCACATGCTTATTTCAAGCCCTTTGACTTCCTCTTTCCCTCAGTAAGATTGTGGTTTAATGAGCACGCTGAGATAGCACGCAAAATCCCATAGCAAAGTGATAGAAGCCCTGCTTACGAATAAAGAACAGTTTTGAAAAAGGGCTCACTTCCCATTTTAGGCACCAAAAAATGTGGCCATATCACCAAGAGACCTCGTATTAAAAATCTAGCCATAACTGTCCTAAAGGGAGCTGCTGGCTACTAAATACCATTGAGAATCTGGTGTAACACTGTATTATGAACACACAAAACCAATTTGCATTGAATTACTTAATTTTTAACTCATACAGTGATAAATCTGACTGTACTAGGTCCTTTAGTATATTTTGCTTAATTTTAAACTTGTGTATTTATAAAGGTACTTTGTGCTTCGGAAGCAAGGCACCAAAGCTAGGCACTACTTTGGCAACTCTTGTCTCATTACTAGGGCTAAAAACAATGCTGAAACAAAAATAAAGCAAAGTTAATACTTGTGAATTTTCATTCAAATGCCAAATAGGTGCTTAATCTGAGCAGCTTCCTAATTATGCATGTTTGCAGTAATGACTTACAGATACCAAGTTTCAGATGTGAACAGGCATTTCTGCATATTCGGAAATACTATAATTCATCATTTTCTGTTTGAAAAGATTCAGTCATTTTATCCATGAAGGTACAGAAACATGCAACTTGGATGACCATTCATACTATGCAGGTAACCAAAACAGTTTGTGAGTATCAGTTTCCTAATATCTGTTTGCATGAGCTATTTGAAATCAATGAATGTGTAATTAGAAGGAAAAGAAGAGACTAAATCCAGTCTAGAATTCATCTGCAACTAAAAATCTGACCAGCACCACGTTAAATCAAAAGCTGCATTTTCAATGTGATTTTAAGTAGTAGCCAGTCAAAGAGCATTCAATGTGTGCTCACATCACTGAATTGTTCATCTCAGTATGTTTCTAAACCCAATAAAAATATGGAGAAATGCACAAACTGATTCAAATTAACCAGGTCTGACTACACATTTTATGAAAAGCACTGGGTGTGCCTTGCATCCAATAGCAACAATTTGTTATGCACTGTAGTGTTACAGCACTCTAAATGGTAAGTAACTGTTTAAAAATTCCAAAGCATTCCTAAAATGTTTCACTTAAACATTTCTGCAATAAAATCTTATTGAACTGTTGCTTTCATTAATTTTCTACACACTAGAGACCTAGAAATGCAAGTTTGATTTTCTCTTTTCTTTCTTTTCTCTCTCTTTTTTTTTTTAACTTTGCCTACTACTGGCAAATAAACTCTCTCTCTTTTTTAATAAAACTCTGGCCTTGAGTTTTGGCCCCTTAATAGTAGCCTACATGGTCGACTACCCTTGGTGTTAAATTTTCTTAAATTGTATTTCTGTCAGTATATCATTTTTTTAAGCAATGGACCCTATAATAGCAGGCACTATTCTGTCAGGAGTACATTTTAACAGCATGACACAAGTATTTTTCACTACAGGAGACAAACAATGATATGTATTACATGCAGTAAACATTGCCTTTGGTACATAGGGTTCTCTTAGCATTCATCTGTCTAAAATCTCATTGTGTCCTGAACAGGGAAAAAACCCTGCCTCTCATTAACTATTGCCCAGGGCTGTAGGTTTGTAAAGTGCCAACAACGCATTGTCACATTTCTTATGAAACAAGAGCTTGATTGAATATTACAACAGACTGTGGAAACCCAGCAAGGTGGATTAGGATATATTTTAAATAGTAAAAACATAATAATAAGCGGCTATTGCACTCTCCTGCTTAACTAATCCACCAAATAGCTTTTAAAAAAAAAAACCCAAAACTTTGTTTATAATGATTTCTGCAAAGAATCGTAAACTGAGTGGCAGAAGGAAAGGAAAGATGGTTTTATTTTTGGTAAAATGCACCTCAGTCCAAAAGTACAACACAAGATATTCTATGCCATGCATTTCACATACTTTGTAGGTGTTTATGGCTTTGCATGAGCCATCTGCAGCAAGATTAATGTCTCCTTTGTGAGGCTGTAGATTAGGGGATGGATTTTTAAAATCCTCAGTATCGTATGATTCTGCTTTAAAATAAGCAGGAGCAGTTTTAGGCTAATGCTGAGCCCTTTTAAAAATCTCACCCTGCTTTACTGAACAGTAATAGAACTACATTTGGAAATCTCTTGTGCTAAAACTAATGGAAATCTCTTTACTCCCATGAGTAATTCCATTGAAATCAACAAGAATATTCATGTAAGTAAATCTATTGCCCCCATAAGAGGAGCAGGATGTAGTGCTTGATCTGCTAACTGTGTTTTGAACTTCATGGAATTACTTAAAAAAGAACTGCTTTCCAATAATTCAATAGTGACTGTACTCTCACGGTCAGAGAGGAAAATCAGCAGAGGTAGGATGGTCCAAGAGTTGGGATGCCTGACTAGATTTCTTGTATCAAATACTTCCTTTGTAAACTGAAGCAAAAATCACACAGGACATGTCTCCAGTGCCTTTGCACTATGTCTGGGAGTGCTCTCAAGAAACTGATCCTAACCACTTGCTTCTGCTCACTCCCAGTGTGGCAAAAACCAGAAATGAGGATGTGGAGCCTGGAGCATGTTTCTGAGCCAACCTCAAGCATTTGTCTCTGCTGCCTCAAGATCTTTGCTCCTGGGTATGCACTCACAACTGCAGAAAATCAGCTCCATGGCCTAAATTTTGGGTTTTGATAACTGAGAGCTGAGGCATTTGGGCAGGGCATGACTTTTGGTGGTACTCAACACAGAAAAAGTAGACCTGTCTTTATTCTTTCTGCATCCTAGTTTCCTATCTGTAAAATGGGACAATAATACCTCTATGCTATGGGGTGCAAGGAGAGGCTGCATTAACAGCTGAGAGACGCTCTTAATCATTCAGTGATCGGAGCCCCTTAAGTACCTTAGATGTCTGGAACAGATAGTATTCAGAAGGTCTGCATCGCATTACAGACTTTCCTAGCGCCTCTGCTTCCTCATCTGTAAAATGAAACATTCACTCTTCTTAGGGCAACTGGGAAGTTTAATAAACATTTTAAGAGACCTGAAGTAGCAAAACAAAAATTTTTTCCATTATAGGATCAAACTGACTTTTTTCAGGGTAATCTGTTTTGGATAAATATGAACTTTTGACTGAGCAATGACTGTAAAATTTAGCTACATATGAATGGAAGAAAATTATCAACGGGAAACGTAAACAATGAGACAAAAAAAGAGTGAAAATATCTTGGTTAAAACACCTTCCTGAAGAAGCTTAACTGCAAAGTGTAGGTACATTCTCAAGCATCCAAGGAAAGATTAAAGAGAACATAAAGAGCCAGAGAGGAAAAGGAGAGAGTTGAAATGTGGTGTCATGAAGATTTCTTAAATTTGTGCAATGGATGTTCTAATGAATTCCTGCCTCCCAGGTGCACCCTGCTCAGTGGATATATCAGCAGAAGCAGATACAGAGTTATTTATACCTGGCACATAGTTAATTTTGCATTTGATAACTGCTTGGCTGTTGTTTTAATAGGTGAGGTTTTGAGAAGAAATGTACAGCTGCTTTACAGAGGGATGGGAGAGATTGTTTGCCCATGTAGTCTTCAGAAAAAGAAATACGGACAGTGTCTGGCAGTGGTAAGTGCTGAGACTACTTGCCAGAATGTGCAACTTTCCTAGATTCTCTATGCGTCTCCTCCATAGTACTTCAGAAGGGTTTGAGCTGGAATAAGAAGAGTTTGCTTTATTTAGAACACTATTTGCTGCCTGCAGAGATATTTGTAGGAAAGTTTGAGGGCCTCTCTCATTAAAGGGACGGGTGGGGGAAAGACTCCCTGGCCTTGCCTCTACCTGCTTTTGAAAGGACTGGAGCAGTGTAAACATATTATGGATTCAGGTGAGAGAGGACTCCCTTAGTACAGGAAAAGAGGATGTCACAGGCTCCCTTCTAAGGACTGCTTTACAACACTCCAGGGTAGCAGGTATTTGGGGGATGCCATTGCAGGGCCAAGCATTTAAAGCACCACAAATTCTGGGCACTGCACCTGCACACAGATAGTTTGGGCAAGGCTGCCATAATTTAGGAAACCCTGCAGACCACGGTGGGGAGGAGGGAGATCTGCAACTTATGGCTCAAAGACATGGGGCTTCAACAGCACGTACCACACTTGTACCAGGGTGGGAAGAAATAGTGGCACTGGCAGTCAGGTGTTAGTGCCCACCTGCTCGTGACCTGAGGCTGCGTCATTCCCACTACTCCCGACCCAGCGGCGCGGGGGGGGGGGCTTATTTTAGTGTCTGAAAGTTCCCAAAACCAGGAGGCACAAACGTGAAAGCCTCCAAGGCTGCAAGTTTGGCATAACACAGAATCTCACCATTGACCCTTTAATTGTACCCACAGCAGTTCCTGTCTCCTGGGATATGGGTTGAGCCCCTTTGTGGGGATCCTCAGTAGAGGGTACCCCTTAGGAGGCAAGCTGCAATGTTTGACTAAATGCATGCAATAACATCTGGAAGGGCAGGGTCAAGAACAAAGTAACTCACAGGTCAGAGAACTCTAGACTTGGCCTGCCATTCTGAGATTGTGTCAGCAGGAGGGAACCAGAGAACACTTATAGCTCAGCAGTTCTCAAAGCGCTGTATGAACAAGGTGAGTATCACTGTCCCCTCTTGACAAACAAGGAAATTGAGGGTGAAGTGACTGGCCCAAATCAGCCAGCAGATCAATGGCAGAGCATGGGCCCCCTGAGTCTTATCCATTGGCAACTGTGCTTGGAACTTGATAGTAGGTTTCAGTCAGTGGTAAAGTATCAGTGCCATATTTTCTTCATTCAAATATAGCTCCTGTGCTGTGTAAAGGCATATAAAAACAAGCAAAAAACTAAGCAACATCACTCTTCTCCCTCTGATATTTAGCCAGTGACCTCAAATCTGAGCTCCCTGGAGGCTGCTCCCAGAGCTGCAGTCAGGACAATTTCTTCTTACAGTCATCCTTTCCCAGCAAATACCAGAGTAAGAAAAGACGTCTTGGAAGGTCTTCTCACATGAGAAGTCCTTGGCAGAGGAACAAAAGATAAGGAGATTCTAAAAGGTATCTTAGAGTACAGAGAATTACTTTGTATTATAAAAGATGCAGTTAAAAGATGGCCTTCCTAACAGTCATATGTTGTTTTTTTTCTGGGTAATTAAGAATGTCACTGTTATAAGTCTCTCTCAGTAGGCTTATAACACTGTCCTGCTTTAGTGAAAGAGCTTCAAGAGTCAAGCGCAACCACAGGAAACCCATAATGGCTGGAATGAAAACAAAGCTCTGAAATTGCACACCATCCCTCTGTACCAGGCAGCAGAAGTGAGCAGAAGAGAATATACTGCTGCAGGTGTGGTCACTGCTTGTAGTTTCTTCCAATATCTTCTGAAGACACTGCACCCCACCCCCAGAACCAGCCTTATTCCAACCATTACCCACAGATTTTGGGTTAAGCTACAAGCAAGCCTAGAAAACTCTTTATTTTTAAAACACAAACTTAAAAATCAGAACTTTCTTTGAATATCAGATAAGCTTATGCGACTTTTTGGAATCACTACAGCAAGTTGTGAATGATGTATGAAATGAAAAAGCCTTGCTCACTGCACACAATTCAGATAGTAAAATCTTCCAGGGGTATAAAAAAACCCACTTGGACGTGTTGTTTTATTTTGTCCTTTTCCCAGAAGAGTCTCTCATCTCTCCTCAGGTGGATGCAGATACCTCAACTATCAATGAAAAAAAATCACTTAAAAAACAGTGCTGAAGCAGTCTTGTTCAGTTGACACAACTTCTTTCAGCATAAGGCGTAGGAGCCTTCAACATGACCAGGAAGCTCTGAATCTACAGCCATCAAAGGTTTTAGTCATCATTCTTTTGGGGTGTTTCCAGAAAACAACAAATCAGGGCATCTGAAAAATGATAGCCAACATTTAATCTAATCAGTCTGGTTCTTTTAACTCAATTGACCTTTAGCGATTGTATCACAGAAGCAACAAACAGCATGTTCAATGCAGTTAGCATCATCAGGAAAAAGAATTGTAAGACCTATAAATAACTATGTAGCTAAACTACCATGAATGTGGCCCAGTAGATCGAAAGAATCACAGCTTTAAACCTCTTTCTTCTTCCTCCCCTTCTTCATTTCTGGTCTTTACTCCTTTGTACAGTGAGCGATCCCCTTCAATGAATGTAGTTTTTCAACATGTCTTCCTGATGTTGAGCCTTTACATTTGGCAGAGTAAAGCAGCTGCTGTCCTAATCTGGACATTTTGCAATTGGCTACTGCTTCCTCTCTCTTCTATCCAGTAAGTACTTGTTACATATGTATTTCCATAAGTGTATTACCAAGGAGATATCATATTGTGATGAGGCCCTTTTGGCAAGAGTGATAAAGGGCAGAGAAACAAATGTGTTACAGAGATTTGTTCCAAATCATAGCTCCTATGTCTTGGGGTCTTTAAAGGGAAACTGACTTGCGTGCACCTCCACCTACAATTCCAGGGCTGTTCCAAAATGAATCCTGTAGCTTTGTTAACTGCTGGATTTAGAGTGGCATGCCCCATTGTGTTTTCCAAGCTGCTAGCAAGCAGACATTTGGTTGATTTGGGGCTTGTTTCAAATATGAGAAGGTAGACAATTGCTAGTAAACCCTTAACTCCTTTAAGAAATTGCTTGCTATGATACAGCTCTTGGGTAGACAACATGGGGGGGCTGTGTAAATTTGATTAAAAAAAAAAAAAAATCGGATGCAAGTAAAAGCAAAAAGTCTTTAACCCTCTTGCTTATCACTACTTTATAACAAAAGATGCACCACTCAGCCATCTAGAACCAGAACAATTTATCTCTTCACTCCTTTTATTTGCCACTCCAAACTTTATCCACCCTTGAATAAGTGGGTTTCTCCATTTCCTTTTGGAAAACTAAAACTATACCCACTTTTGCTTAACTGTCCACCATTCTATTTTGGGCTAGAGAGAGGAATCAAGCAATGCAACACTGCCTCAAGCATAAGGGTACAATATCAAGGAAGGATGACACATCTTTGAATAGCACTCCTCTGAATGTCATGTGTTCATTAAAGGACTTGAGACTGCATACAGGTGTTTTACGTGGTCTCCTACACCAGCAATCCAAGAAGCACAGGGGAGAGGCCAGCTGAGCCCATTAATTTTTACTCTACATTTTTATCAGGAATGTGCCCCTATGAAACTCCCATGTTGTAATACAACAAGAGAAGCACTACTAGAAGCTAGTTGAGTGCATGGACTGTTAGAAGTGCAGTACAGGCTGCTGCAGGTCTTTTGGAAGAAAAGCCTTCCTTCTTTACCAATGTGTGGGTTTTGTACCAATTGCTTCTAAATGAGACTGTAATATCCCGCTCAAAGTGAGATGCAGCTGCAGAAAAAGACTGGCCCTTGAGAGAGAAAGAGGTGGGGGTGGATGAAAGAAGTACACGACCTAGTTATTCAAGGTTTGGAGGGTTCAACTTCGAGTTTTTTGTAGATATGGGAGTTTCCAAACCTCTTCTCCGAGAGATTTTCACCGACCAGTGATGGTATATTTCCTAAGAAACTAAATATGCTTCCTATCACTTCTCCAACTGTGTCCTCCCCACATTTTTTTTTTTTTTTTTTTTTTTTATCCTTCCATCAGTTGACCAGTTTGGTAAAAAGAGTCCAGCCTTCTCCTGGTGCATTACTACTATATAATTCTGATAGCATACAGTATTAATAACCCAACCACTAGGCAGCTAGGAATTGGTAGCAAGAATTTACTTTTCAGAAAAACAACCCCTGCAGGATCACGCTGACTGAGGAGAAAAATTAGATTTTGGAACAAAAGATTTCAGGTGGTTAAAATGTGGAATCGGCCAACAATTTTTTTTTTCCAAGCATGTCTGTTAAAGTAACCTTAGAGGCTTAAAAGCTGCTTTTTAAAAAGACACAAGAAAAAAAACTGTTTTCATCTGCCTAACATGTTTTATCTGCTAAGATAGCAAACCTACCTGTGTTAAAAAATAGCATATTTACTTCCAGAGTTATTTTGCCAGACAGTAGATTCCTGTGAATGAATGACTGGGAACCTGCCAGACTACAGTAGATTTTACAAATAACTCAGCTTCTGTAGAGATTAAATTCGGGGTTTTTTGTTTGTTTGTTTTTATAGCAGGTATATTTGGTTGGGTAGAGGGAGAACAGCTGTCTGTTTTGGCAGAACAAAAACCCCCCCTGACTTACAGTAATCATGATTTAAGATGCACAGAAATTAATTCTAAAAGGAAGTTATAGTGATCAATACTAGCTAGGATATATATTTTAAGAGTAACTCCTTTAATGCAACATAA
The DNA here is from genome assembly GCF_030867095.1 of Alligator mississippiensis. Taxonomy (NCBI): domain Eukaryota; kingdom Metazoa; phylum Chordata; order Crocodylia; family Alligatoridae; genus Alligator; species Alligator mississippiensis. The sequence continues at coordinate 120,937,165 of NC_081827.1, forward strand.
TGTTGTCCCTAAACAGCAGAGGACGACTGATGAAGACAGAGAAGATAAAACTGAGTGGGGCTGGGTAGTGCATTGTTATGGATATTGCTAGAAAATCATCAGGCAGGGTTGCACCTAGAGATGGAAGGTAATTGGGAGTCTGACAGGGATGCATCAGGGCTGATATTAAAGCGCCTCAGAAAAACACTAAAGACACCCATAGTTAAATGTATGCTCGTGATGTAGTCATTTCTCTTTGTTTTATTCGCTTAGTCTTTTCTATCAGTAGTTCACACAGTATTATGACTGAATTAGGTAAGGAGGTGCTAGGGGAAATGCTCATAGCAAACTCCAGCCTGAACTGAGCCTCATTAAAAACAGCACACTAGCTTGGGTGGTTGTAGCATTTCCTGTTAGTCTGCAGACTGCTGCAATAAATAGGTAATTCTCAAGGGACACTAATTTTTTTTAATTTACTTTTTTGAGGAGCACCTACTATAAATATCAAGGGGTCACGCTGAAGACAAAAAAAAAAAAATGTTTTTGCTCAGCACAGACAAGCATTTCATCCCCCCCCCCCCATTTTAACAACAGTGTAAACAATTACCTACAGATAATTAACCACCTCCTCCCCCCATCCCAGTGGAACAAATACTTCCAGGGGGCTTCAGAATTTAGGCATGTTGGGCTAGGCCCATTAACATGGCACTGGAGCACAATATGGAAACAGGCCTACAAATAAAAGCTTAATGTACGCCAAAAGCAGAATCCCATGTCTTACCTAAAATTTTTGTCCTATCTACGATGTTATACTGCTCCACGCTACCATTGTTTAAGGTTCCTGGAGACAGTCTAACCTTTAAGTGTGAATGCATAGTCAATGCACATTTTAATAGACAAATTGCTTAGAGGCCTTAAGTTCAGTACTCAGAACATCCAAACAAGCAGCCAGGTTTTCAGAAGTCCTGAGTGCATCTACACATGCATTAATTAGCTTTTACTAATGCACATGAAATCTGGTACCTTTAATATAAGGTAGTAAATAAATGTGCATTAGGCTATGCTAACGCCCAGTAGTGCACCCTCTTTAGGTGATGCTCAATGCCTATTCTACTGCGCATTAGCATACTAGCACCATTTTTGATGTATCGCTTTAATGTGCAGTAAAACGGGCTACCGAGTCTTACAGTACATGTGTAGATGTGCCTACTGGGCACTAAGCAACTACTATTACAGTCAATGAGAACTCTTACCAGGGCTCAGCCTTTACTGAAAAACAGGGTGCTTTTATATAAATGCCTAAATATGGACATCCAAGTTAAAAAAAAAAAGTTATACTTTTTGTCTCAACTATTAGAGGACGAAGTGGTTCATGCTCTTCTGTACAGTGTGGTCTTACCAACCACACCAAGAATTAGTTTATGTCAGAAACAAGAGGTTTCTATAGGAGCCAAATACTATGTGGACTTTGTGCTGCATTTAATCAGAAAGCTCCATCAGTCAGTTAGCACCTAGCTGGGAATAGGCTTGGGGTTTTGAGAGCATTTTCGGGAAGGGGTAGGGGGGCACCCTGTGATCTGGGATGATTGTGCTGCAATACATTAGTCTGAAATTAGGGTAAAACAATTTCTTGGTTCAAAATAGTTCTGTATGCAGAGACATTCCAATGTTGAGTATTTGCATTCACTCACACATGGCTTTAAATTAATAAGGCCCTGCTGGTTTTTGTAGGACTGCTCATGGTAATAAAGTTGCGCATACAGTGCCTGTTTTCAGGAATGAAGTCTAGCATTAGATAAAAGTAGCCTGCTTTTAACATATTAAATTACAATTAAATAAGGCACACAAGCAAGCCATTTATTACAAGACACTCCCAGAGTTTACTTAAAAAGACAACCACCTTCCCCCCCCCCCACTCCCGTTTCCTAGAAAACTGGATTTTCTTCACAGACTTCTATTAAGGGAAAGTGGCTGTTTTTGCACTTTTTTGGCCACTGTATTGTAATTGTAAGAGAGACTCAGTTTTCTATACAAGATCTTTCTCTATCAGGTATAGCAACGCTGAAAGTAAGTAGCCAAGATGCAGGCAGCAGGAAATATATATAAACAAATTGCTCTTATAGGAAGAAAGAGACCCGAGTCACAACTCACAGTTATTGCAATATTGACTGGAGGCCCTAACTGAAATCATTGCCTGGCGGGGTTCAGTGCCATGCATGTAGACACACCCTTGCTGAAAAATCTTAAGGACAATTAATTTAATCCAACGAATGAATCCGTCTTCTCGAGAAAGCTCTACATTAGCTATTGCTATTTTCCTTAATCTTTTTCTTAATCAGGAGTATTGAATAGGGATTGTGTTGTTGGTGTTGTGTCACTGCAGAGTAAGAAAATAGCAGACCTCTGCAAGTATATCATGCTTGCTACTTCTGTAGGCAAGGGTAACTACAATTGTGAGTGCATGTTGCATGATATGCTTTCTCCCCCCCCTCCCCCCCGTTGCAAAAGAAAGCTCACAAGTATTTTGGATACAGATGCTGCCTTGCAAATCTAGGATCCAGGTTATGAATACTCACGTATGTGGCTTTGAAATCCGCTTGGAGCAAACATTCAAGTTTAGCTTTACATAAGCAAGCATTTATGGAAAAGGAAAAAAAAGGGAACACGTGTGGCATAAATGAACTCATTTAAAAGTTAGGGAAGGTTGTGTCAGAGTTTTTATTATTTGTCCAGTTTGCCACAGTGGTTCTTCCCTCTCCAATTCCTGTGATTCATCTGTCTATTGCAATGCTTGGAGAATTTTTTTGGACAAGTAACACTTTTCAGACTTAATATAAGTAACTCCAAATCAGCAAATTTGAGTTGATAGCAAAGGGGAGGAAAGATTTGCCATAATATCCTTTCAATATACACAAAATCCAAGTTCATAGGCCTGGCCAGAAAAGTGTAATGTAAAAATAATGCATGCAAATTCAAGGCAATATTTGCAGTTTGGTTTTGTGTAGTTTTTTCATAACTAGTAAAATATACATCCATTTACAGTATGTCTGGATGAGACTTGACTGTGTATTTCTCACATCTTCAAAATATAAGAAGGAAGCTGCAATAAAATCTGTGATTTCTTCCTCCCCCACCCTCGAAGCAATTTTATCTTTAGATGTTGTGCAATTCTCACTTTCATCCGGTACGTGCCAACACAAGACATTATCATTTTTGCAAAAGAAAGGATGAAAGCTTAAATTACAGTTCTGCAGAATGCCACTTAACACAGGAACTGCAGGAGAATTTCCCATGGAATATCAATCCAGATCTTGAACATTCACTTTCTATTTTATGAAAGAAACAGGTGATTTTCCCTAGTGATGGCTTCCCTTATGTATTGGGTATTTTGCTCCAAGACAGATAAACAGGAGAGAATCAAAACCCAAGTATAAAACAAGATAAAATAAAATAAATTGCCTCCAGTTAATAAGAAAAAGGTACTTGTGCCCTCATATGCAGATGCATTTCCTATTCCAGCTAACAATCCCTGTAGTTGTGATTTGAGGTTAGAATTTAGACTAAATTATGAATTTCCCTGGCTTAGCTCCAGCAAAACATTTACGCACACGCTCAACGTTAAGCCCACAAGTAGCCTCATTGACTTCAGCAGGGCTTCTCAAATGCTTAGCCTGAAATGCATGATTAAGTGCTTTGATAACATGGGGCTCATCTGAAATAAGTTTTAAGGTTAAAAGACACCATTATAGTCATTTAGTTCATCTCCTTTGTATCATAGGCTACAGAACTTCACCAAGTGTTTGCTGCATCAAGCCCAAAATACATGCATCTCGCAACATATTTAAGCATAGTTATAAAGGGCTTTTAAGAAAATTATTTTAGTGTCGACAACAAAGACAGTTGGTTCAAGCACCTTGGCTAAATTGTGTTTTCTTGCTGTGGCAGGGTAAAGATCCCCCATTCCTTCACAGCATTCCTACCCCAGAGATACTAAAGATTTTTTTTAAAACAACTTTCTAAATCTTACAGTAGTGTAGTATAAGCAGTGTGACCAGGTCCAAAATTTAGTTCCTTTGTACTGCCTCTAATCCCTCCAGAAGAGAATAAACATTTTCCCAGAGACTCAGGTATGTCTAAGTACACACCATTCAGCTCTTGAAAAAGAGGAGTTGGTGGAGTCAGATGTACACTTAAAAACAACTTGGGCTATCTTAGGGCCTAGTGTCTCAAATGAAATGCTATAAATTTCCCAAAACAAGTTAATCTAAAAACAATTAGAGAGAGACACAAGATGGTGAAAGGCTTTAGAATATTAAAAACACACACACACCAACCTCAGACACAGGAAATGCTGCAGTAGCAGCACCAAAAACTTCTACCTTTTATTTCTGCTCAACTGCAAAGCAAAGATTTGATGGCAATGTAAAAATCATTGCTTTAGACATATGCTTCTTAAAATGTTAGAATCAGAAATTCAATTCAAGTGCATTTAGGCCAGGGGAAAAAAAACAAACCAAAAAACACACACACAAAAAAAGAAAAACTTTAGGGCTGTGGATATAGTTTAGTTTTATTTAAAGGGCCTTCCGTGTCACTGTAAAGACTCCACTGGGAAAAATAAGCCTTCAGAAATACAAAGCATCTGGTAACAATGTAGTCCCATTTTAGCATAAACTGTGATTGCTAAATAAAATGGATATCCTAGATCACTGAACATTAGCATTGTACCTACATTTCACAGTGATCTTCACATGTCTGTCAAAAATGTATTTAAAATCCTTAATTTAAAGAAAAAAAAAAAAAAAGGTATTCTTGATTGCTTTTACATCCTTTTTCAGAAGGCTAAAAGCTGGTTTTGAGTGCAGTTTTGATAGCAAACAGCTTTCAGATGATCTGTCAATTTTTACTGTAAAATGTAACTTAGATACCTTAGAATATATACTCTGGAAGTTTTAATTTTACTTAATATCAGCTTTTAGATGGCAAATGTATACTTATTAGTGTTGCAAAGGCATATGTTAATGTTATAAAAAAAAGTTACACTATATCCAAGCTAAATGTGAAAGAAAAAAAAAATGCAGGGCTAGATATGTAAAAATACCAAAGCACTGAACTCCCACAGATTTTAAAATGGGACTTAAAGACCTATTAATCAGGTGGATTATTTAAGAGAGAGAGAGAGAGAGAGAGAGGGGAAATAGATGAAGATACTTAACAAAAACAAAAAATTAGAAATAAAACTGCATTTACAAAAAAAAAAAAAAAAAAAAAAAAAATCAGGAAAAATTCTGAACATCAGCAGTAAATAGAGAAAAAAGTCAAGGCATTTTGAACAGTTTAACAACAGGAAGAGTGGACAGGAATTGGAATCTGGCCTTATTTTAACTCACTTTATACCATGTGCTGGCAGACAAATAGTGTTGAAATACAGTATGTATAGATATACTCTCTGGTGTATAGTTATGCTTCTGTGTCTCTTCTTATAGATGACTATATTGCAAGTGTAAGGCAACATTTCAGCATGGTTTGAAAGTATACTGTGGACATGGATATTGAAATATTGCTCAAGTTAAAAGATCAGCCAAAAACCAAAAGAAGTGTTTTTTCAAACATTTGTATGAAGCAAACCAGTAAAGCATTTGGTAAAACTTGCACCTTCAAAGTAAGCAGGTTTAATGTAGCTCATACTATATTAGCTAGATAAAAAAAAATACAGCTACTAAAGATCATCTTAGGAGAATTAGATGGGAAGGGACCCCCAAGGGGAATTTATAGACACTAAAAGAGGATACAGAAGAGACTGTTCTTAAAAATATATAAAATGGAATAGATAATCCTTTTCTTGAATATTTAAACCATTCTGTAGAAATGTCACAAAGTAGGCTTTAAAATTATAAACAATAAAACCCATTTAATTTTATTGAGTAACTGTAAGTAGACAAAACCTGCGTTAAAATGATTCACTGACAACCGATGTATTATAGTAAAGTCACAAAATGGTGTAGAACAGGTTTACAAAATACAATATTCTGTATTTTGGATTTGAATACACAAGTTTTTCCAGACAATTCTGAAAGTTCTCTTAATTCCCTGAACACTTCTACAAGATGAATGAAATATTGTGAAAAAGCACAAGAACGACTAGTTTTCAAGAAGCTTGGAAAGAAGGAGCATTCACCCAGGTAGAGATTAAAATCTGAATCATCATAGATATTTAAAATATGCCTCTATTAAATACTCTGCAGGTTTGAAGAAAAATACCTTGAAGTAGTAGTAAACATGAAATCAGTGTATGGTATCAAACCAAAATGGTAAACTATTTAGATTATGCTTTAATGATTATAATTTTATAGGGTTTCAACACATGCCACTAAACAGTAAAAATCTTGCAGTTTAATTGAATGTGCCTTATTAAAAGCTAAAATGGATACAATTTCATAAAGTGGTCTACCCAGGTAGAATGTTATTGCAGTAAAAAGGTTTAATAATTACCAGTCTTCGGTAAGCAAACTGCGCATGCGTGTAGGACTACATCCTAGATAGACAAAGGAGCCTCACAGATGACAACAATTTAGCACTTGTGGAAAAGTTATTCTTCAGGATTGTTACAATAGGGATTTTTGGTTTGGAGATTTTGTGTAACAGACTCCGGCAGTATTTTTACATTTATTTATGCACAAGTTACCAAGCAAAAGACAGAGGGCTGCCACTTTATATTAAATTAAAACAAACAAACACAAACAAAAACACTTCTTTAGGGCCCATTCTTACAAAAGCGTCTGCTTGTATTAATAGTCCCATCCACTTCATGTAAGTATGGCTTTGTAGGATAAAATCCTTAGTGAAAAAACCCAAGCTAGCTCTTATACCCTAGTTCTGTAAAAACACTTAGTTCAGTGGAACTTAAGGTATTCAAAACTTTACGTAGTACTTAAATTTTTTATGCCTCTTGGCCTTCTAAGAAAGCTGAAGATAGTGTACAATAATGTTGTTCCAAATACAGTTCAACTTTCACTCCCACAGAAAGCATTCATATGGAAATTAATACAAACAAATATGTATTTTGATGAATTATTTTGAGGCATCTGAAGTTTTTTTGCATGTGCCTTCAACCACGTTAGAAAAGAGAAACAGGACCTGCTAATCAGCACAAAACTGGAAGACAATTTAACTGCCTTGTTCTGACCTTTACTCAGAAAGTATCCTGGCACACACTATGTTTTTTAATAATTGCCTCTGGAATTAGAGGAAATGCTGATGCTCAACCTCAAACAACTCCCATTTTGCAGCCTGAAAAGCTTGCCCATCTTTTCACAATTAAATATTTTACAGATGCACTCTTTATTATATTTATGCCTGAACACTTTACTCTGTTGTGAGCTTTCATTATTTACAAGATCTGTGGCAATATTTTTTTTAAAATTGGTTCATCTCTGAAGTCTTCAGCCCAGCAAACGAAAAGGAAACAACATATATAATTCACCCCTTTCCCCAGCAAAAGTAATCTAGTCATCTTTATAGCTCTTCAGTGATATTTTTAAAGTCTGCAGTAAATTTACAAGCCAACTCATCATCAAGCTTAAAAGGAAAAAAAAGGAAGAATTGCAATGCTTTGTATCCCCATCCTTCTCACCTCTGCTACTAGAGACTTCCAAAAAGCAAGTCTGCCCCCCCCCCACCATACATTCTTTTATTAATCCTTTTCCTACGATCCATCTGCTGGCTGGAGAAATTATGCAAAAGTAATAAAAGTTCTAATTCAATTTCCATGTTGAGATGGATTTTTTTTAAAAATCAGAAACCATATTCTTTGTGTTTACTAAGAGATATGCACTCCAACATTTAGTGTCATGGAGCTGGAGTTAAAACCAGAAACGGTGAAGATAATTTAGCTGCATGAATGCCTGCTCTTCAGTAAAATGCTGCCAAAATTAAATAGGAATGAAACAGCACTTTGTAGTCATTGGTCGCTCAGCAGGGTTTGCGTAGTTAAAAACCTAAGTGAAAAGGGTGATTGACCTACATTGCTACTAGCTTAGCACAGCTGTACTTTCATATTTTCACTGCATCTGAGGAAGCTCATTATTTAATACAACTGAGTTACATGTAATTGTCGGTCTTTCATTTCACATTTTTAGGGCCAGATATTAATCTCAGATGTGCAGCACACATTGCCGTGCATCTGGAAATTTAGGCTACTGCACATGTAGGCACAAACAAAATAGTAAAGCTGATATGGAACCATGTACACTTTGTACCCAAAATCAGGATGCTGCCATGGGGTGCTTACAAACACGCAAATCAAATTAGCAGGTGGAACTGGATGCAAATCCCTCACCATTCCAAAGGGTAACACTATATACTTTTCCATTTTAAGTTCTTTATGGTAGAAGTAACCTGTGATATGCACCTAGAACACCTCCACACTGCTTGTACTTCTGGTTTGAAAATAAGTAATAACCTTCCAGTTAACAACCAGTTTGATAAGTTATCAGCCCAAGGGCTGTTAACATAACAACTGGTTATTAACTGCAGTAATGATGGATTTCAAAGGGAATATTGCTCTTGCAAATGGACATGCTGCCAGTCAGAATGGAGGACAGATTGGGATAGGTTGATATATTAAGATGTCACTTCACAGTTATGGAGGATTGGGGGGGGGGGGGGGAAGGGGAGGATATTTTTTAAATAGTGTATTCCATTTTATTGTTAATAGACATGAAATTCTGGAGTAAAATGTAAGTTGCTTAAATTAAGTCTTCACTTTCTAACCCAAGAGTGTGCGAGTAGGAGACAGAAGCCTGCAGGGGAATTATACTCTGCATCTCATTTTCATGGAATATGTTATTTCTAACATTGAACCCTTTCTTCATGCAAGCAAGTCCTGTTACTGGCTAAAATAGAATTCCCTTCTGAAGCAGCCATGCCATTTGCCCCTCTAAATCATGCAGACTGAACCTCTGATGTCATTAGAAGGACTCTCAGAAGCATCACTGAGAGAGAATTCCCTTTAAAATATCCCTAGGGGTGAAAGGTCTTGTTGTAGGAACCACCCCTTTCTATTTTTAAAAACACTATTATTTTTACGTTTGCGTTAGATAAATGTTTATTAGTTAAACTGATTGAAATGGGGGAAAAGAATGTCAGGTAACTCAAGTATCTATATAGGGTTGATCGTAATGTGCATCTAGCAGGTACCAATATGGACAGGATGTTACAGCTTTGTTTTTGCCAGGAATTTAAATGTCACACCCAAGACAGGGGAAAGTGAGAGATGGAGAAAACATCTTTACAAACAACCCAGGACACAAATAGTTTGTGCATTTACCTGGTTACATTTTCAAAGTGGCTGCATTACTGCTTATACTATCTGAGGAATGGCTGTCTTATTGAAAGGCATAATGAACAGAGAAAGACAAGTTAATAAGTGATTTCACTCTCTTTATAGTATCATAGAAACCACATATCCTCTAGAGGGCACCACATAAATTAATAGGAAGCTAGAACAGTTTTATATGTAGCCAAGACTCCATTAATGGTTAAAATAAAGAGAAATTTTAAGAGGATAGTTTGAAGCTGTAATCTAGCCCTAATCTGATCATTAATACAAAGTAATTTATTCTTCATATTCATATCAAGTAGGTTACTAAATATGAAAGCATATTTGCCTACAAAGCTAGAGAACATTTAACTAGCTTCTACATTAGCATTAAAATGAAGATCACTTTTATAGGTTCACTGCATAACTAAGTAGATAAGACGCAATGAGGCAAATGACTATCTGCAATTACCTTAAGTGCATCAGTTCGAAATTTAGTGTAAATACCAAGTTTGAGTTAAGACACTCACAAGTATCTTCAAAAAAATATGCACCAGAACTGGAATCTGAGGAATCTACAGCTTTGTTGGAAATACTTAAAACCCAACAGCAACAGGATTTCTTTCACCTGTTGGTTGTAGTTGGACTGATCTGAAAACAAATACTATGAACAGCTAATATACGAAAGCTAAATACTCATTTTGCATACAGTCAAATTATAGTTGGGGGGAAAGTGACCATGTAGAAGCCTGGCCCCATCTTGCTTCCATGTCAGGTCACTCCATCTTTGATTTCCATTTATTAGTAAACCAAGCTTTTACTCCTGCTCACCTGCAGAGCCAATGCAGCAGCCATCATGGAAGATTATGTCTTACATTCTGCCACCTTTATCATTTTTTACTGGCGAAAAGTAGTAGCTCAGATCCCCTTCCTTTTAAGTTTGTAGTCATAAACAAGGGAGTTAATTACACATGTTCTTAAACTGTTGTTACCAGCTTATTGTAGCAAGTGACCCTTTCCAGAAACTGCTTCACTAGTTACTCTGATGACAGCTCCATCACAACCATCTTGGGGTCCCGTTCTATGATACACTGCTTGGTACTCACTTGGGTAGATGCTACCTGTAGGGTTGCCCGGTATGCCAAACTATCCAAGCTTTCATTTAAAGCATCCCAGCTAGTACTGTAGGTCAGTATCAACTTGACTAAGAGGGACAAAACAGCAGCAGCACAACTGCATTTCCCTTCCCAGAGATCTATGGGCAGCCTGTAAAAGTATTAGCGACTGGTATCAGTAGAACTATGCTATTGTACCATATGTTTATTTTTTTCACCATAGTAGTATTCAAGTACCTACACACCTATAGGATTTTAGTATTTGGTAACTGCACCTCTCAAAATACTATAGACAGTGGCTCCAAATTTATATCACCACATATACTCCTATACTTGTGTAGTGGTACACACCTCTTCAGTACCAACTACCACTAACTTAATGACAGTGCCTTCGTGATTCCACTCAGTATTGTGCCCTAAAGTGCTAGCAACTGCTTTTTAAAAAATTCTAATAATTATAGCATGCAATAGATTTTGGACATATCTACTGGAGAATTTGAATCTACAGTCTCTTAATGGAAAAGCAGTAAAGGACTACCTAAGCTAAGGACTGGCAGCAGACTATGGAGTTGATTCCAACTAGTGGACTAGAAATGAACAGTATTGACCTGAAATAACCAAAAGTTATTCAGCATATGGAAATAAATTGGTGAGCTCAGGTCAGTTTTTAGTGAATAAGTGGCCACATTCCTCAACACTATTAGCAAAAATGATGCACTTTGGCCATCTTAGAGGCTAAAGTCTTATACAAGCTACTCATTTATGAAAACAGTTCCTCAGAACTTGGTCACATTTTAAAGTGTTTTGTTTGGACCATTACTGTAGAACATGGCAATGCCTCTGTAGAGGGCCAAGAGGATACCTTCACATCTGGGGTAGAAGCACACCAGTGTGGGAAGCCTACATTGCTTATGCTGCATGTGTTCTCCTTGATCTCTGAATAGGGAACTTCAGTCTAAGGCTGTCATCTATGAACACTCCTATTCCCTCTGCTCCCCACACTCTCCCCAATTAAAATAACATGAAGTTTAGACGTGCCCAATACACAATATACAGCATTGTATTGTTTCCTATGCAGCAAGACCTCGAAACTAACAGGACTGCAGGCCTACAATATTTACATGCTAAATAACAAAGACAACTCCTACCTCAGATAGTCTCTGCGACAAAGGATAAGGTTGGCTTTGGTGTACAAGGTGGAGCCCACCTCCCCCAAACGACAGTCACAGCAGGCACATTTCAGGCAGTCCTCATGCCAGTATTTGTCCAGGGCCTTCAGAAGATACCTGTCCTTGATCTTACGGTTGCAGCCAGCACAACCTTTCGGCTTGGTGTCTGGCTGGACTGAGAGCATTTGTATACCTGAAACAAACATACACATGCATGAGGTGTTTAAACTGCTCATATCAAATTGCCAACAGCATTAAGATTCATTTCCTCCAACAGGCTGGTGGGAATTTCTGCAGGGTTCTTTGCCTCTTCTCTAACATCTCTGCCTTCTCTGTTACTTGGAAAAAAGAGAAAATTTTAGTTACGGGACTTTGTTGTTTTTTTTTTAAATCATCCGATTTTGACTGAAGCTTTGAATTTAACAGCAAAATATCCAACCAAGTTCATATTAAGTAAGAGCCCCAAAGATCCTGAACTTCAATACCCCTGGTGCCAAATACAAGTGTTAAACAGGCCTTACACCAGTGATTTTTAACCAGGGTACAGCAGCATCTTGGAGTGCTTCAAGAGCCTTTCAAGGGTGCCAAGCAATGTTAGCCCTGTTAGGTGTGCAAAGATCATTCACAAGATAAACCCAGAGATTTCAAATAGTATTCAAAACATTCTGCCTGGTTGTGATCTTTTTGAGGTCTTTGCAACAGAGATATTCTCTTATTTTTTCTGTAGTCAAAAAGCTGGCATTTTCTAAAGGGAGAATCACATTAAATGAGTAGTGCCTTGAGTCTAAAAAGGTTGAGAACCACTGCCTTACACCCTTGCAAGATACAAAAACCTTTCCTTTTCACAGGTGGGAAAACTGAAGACAGAAGATGTACAAAACAAAAACAAATAAATATGCTTAGCCTTCAGGATCTTTCATTTTCAATGTGATCATTAGCCATATTATTCTGTAGCCAAGCAGAAGGTAAGGCAGGGTGGCTTCTTGGAGATTAACTGGACCATTATTTTAGATTAAATTTTATCTAAGATGACACCCTGCCTCACCTCCTGCCCATTTTCAATGTGAGCACCTTTAAACTTAAGTGCTTACATGGGAGATCAACTCTAGCAAATTATTTGCCCCTGCACCAATCAAGTGGCAATGCTGGCTAATGTACCAAGAGCATCTACCTCTCCCGACTCCCACTAACCAGTTCTAGCCAATACATAATACTGTTAACATGGGTTTGATAAATTAACTAAATTAATTGTTATACCTCTTTAGATATAGCAGTAGAAACCTCCCAATATAGGTATCAGCCATTCAACTTCTGAAATTGAGATGGGAAAGTTGGCAAGGAAAAATAAGAGTCATCTTATATAGATTATTTCAGACCAAAGGACCCCTTTAAAGGATTAGCACCTGAATTATACTAGTTGTTCAGCATCGCAAGGAAAAAGGAGGGCAGGAAAGTGGGTAGAAATCACTGCACTAAAGAGCTTGCAGGATATTCATTTGTATCTCTCATCTTCAGAGCAACCGCACTATCAGGAGCTTAGAGTCCCCCCACTTTTTAAATACCCAACAGGACTACATTATTGGTCTTCCTACTTGTATTATATCAAGCAGCATGCTTTTGCTCAGTGTTTCAGGTAACCTGATGAAAGCAGGGGGGTTGTTTTGTTTTTAAACAATTTATGTCCCTAAATATGAATCCAATATTAAAACACTCAAAATCCAATGAGAATTTTTTTTGACAACACACAACTATCCCGCATCCAAATCCTCTCTCCTCTAGCTCTTCAGGAAGAGGCTGGAAAAAATAGATGGACCTGAAGGTCAGATACAAACTTTACTGTCGTCCATTGCTTCGATTCCAGAGTCAGGGCCTCTTCACCAAAAGTGCTCTACTACCTCTAGTTAAAAATTTGGAACTGTAACATTTCCAGTGAAGCTCAACTGGTGTGATAGGACACCAGGAAGGAGAATGCAAGTCTCCACAGATAAAAGATTGAGCTCATGAGCAGAACAAAGTCAGGGGTAACCTTTGCAACAGAGGTGAAAGCTGCAGAAGCGTGTAACACCAAAAAAAAAAAAAAAAATGGCTGAATTTTGCACCAGCTGGTTCTTCCAAGTGGTCTTTAAACGTAGATAGAGCTGCATGCAGTGGAACTCACTGAATTACTGCAGTCCGCATAGATTCAGATCCAGTTAAGAGGCTTCCAGGGGTTAAGGGGAGCAACTCAAGTCTTGCTTAAGAAGTTCAGTTGTCACTGAAGCATGCATAGCAATTCCCTTTTTTATTGTGGCATGCAGTTAAAACAGTCCATTTCCCTAACACACAAACTCCATTTGTGCACTGCAGAATTATGCTTTCTTTTGTTAATTTAAAGATTTCATTACATACAAAATATTCTTAATCTTGTTAATACAAATGAACCTGAAGTACATCAGCATTAAACTGAGAGATGTCTAAAAATTCATAGAACTAGAGTAGCAATTTTATTTTTCTATTGGTAAGGACACATACAGCCCCATCACTTATGCATAATAAGTCAGTGAAATAAGTCCCCAACTGAGGTACAGACATATCCCCATTCCGTAAGTGCCAAACTAAAGGGAGAGGCTAGTGACCCACTCAAGAAGTCTGCAGCATGGCTAGAAATAACTGTAAATCGCCAGGTTCAATCTAGCCCCTTAAACACAAGGCTACAGGCTATGGCCAGGTTTACATTACGCAGTTCTGCCTTCATAGCTGTTAGGCCTAACATGTGGAAAACGCTACACACTCTCATGCTGTAGCTCTGGGGCAAATGAAGCTTTGTTGACAGAGTGCTGTCAACAGTTTTGCTCATATTCAGGGTATGCTGCATGGCTATACCTTCTAAAAAGCTCCCCTCAGCATACTCTACATCTACGTTATGGGTCTCTGCTAGCATAGCTATAGCCGTGGAGAGACTGCTATGTAGACAAGACCTATCCACCACTCCATACGGCAGCTTTCATTTCCAAGTGCTCTGTGAACTGCACACACAGATCTATGAAATAGCCATTAATGGGACAGGAAAGTGAAGAATGGGAGCCAATGTGAGCCCCGGCAGAACGCCCTGGGAAAGTTATTGCTAGGGACACTGGAGAAAAAATGCCCTATGGGAAATCAATTGCATCTTTAGTACTTATACACAGCAAAAACAAACCTTGTTTTTTTGTTTTGATTTTTTTTTTTTAAAGTTTCCATGCGTTTTCCTCCATTATAAACATTTGTTAAATGGCAACAGCATGATAGGTTTTGTACAAAACCAAGACAGTCCCTGAACCACATATACAGTGCAAACAAATAAAGTAGACAAGATATACAACTTATGCCAACTTCTTGGAACTCAGTTCAGAAGGATGAAGGACTGCGCTAGGACTTTAATCCTTAGCTTGAGGGACTCCACGATAAACCAGAAGCTAATATGGTTACAGCTTTAAAAAATAAAATAAAGACTTAAATGTAAAAAAATTGCCACTTGATAAGCAAACAAGGTAGAGAACGCAGGCTGACCGTGTCTGATCCTTGCTGATCAAACTAGACAACAAGTGTCCTGCTGTACTCTGAAGTGAAGCTACAATGGTGATGCGAGGTTAAATAAATATTTTTTAAAAATCTGAGAACTGAAATAATCAAGTGTCATGATTCTTAAAGCGTGTGCTGCCAATCTGAAATCATCATGTTATAAGTAAGGCTGATGCCTGTACAAATCCTCCAACTCGCGGGGGGGAATACCTAGGCACAACATCTGACACCACTTTATCACATCCTTGTGTAGAAAATATCAAGGTTCTTAAATTTTATTCATTTTTGCCAAACCATTTCTCAGCCAGGACAGCAGACCCCAACCTACAGACAACTAAGTCTGTTTTCTGGGGCTTGTGGAAAAGAGGTGGTTTGGACACACCCAACAGACATTCTTTTCAAATTAGGAACTCAATCTGCAGTGCCTCTTAGAGGGAAGAGGTTTTTGATATAAACCAAGTTTAGAAGCCTTCTTCTCCATTACTTGGAAGGAAACCACTTCCCTTTTTGTGAAAATTCATTTAATATAGACAGTATTTTACAATATGGAGCAAGAATCACTTAAGCTTTCTACAGAAGAGTCTCTGCTCTCTTCCCTGTTCCCACATCTCCCAAGACAGATGACAGTTCTTCCACATCTCTACTGCAAGCGTAAAATATTCCCTCCCTCTTTTTCCTGTGGTCCCAAACAATTTCAATCCAATGATAATTAAAGCAGAGGGACGTTGTCACATGGGCAATGTTAATGCATATTTATATTACAAACGCGCTTCTCTTTAATGATCCTACGGGATACCTAAACCAAGTATACAGACCATGTAGCCATTTGCAAATGTGTAGCCATTTTTAATATGATGTATTAGCTGGAAATAGAGTACCTACAACTTGGGGGTGAGCCAGCTCTTCACAGACCACTGTTTTGGGTACTGCTATTCTAAAAACCATCTGGGAAGGACTTAAGACAGACAGCATCTAGAAAACTTGCCCACATGTTTCCAGCTGAACTGTAGGGAAGGCAGCACTAATCTCCCAGGATGAAGGTGCTGCCTGTGTAGCTCTTCCAAACAGCAAGCAGGACACCCAGTCAGTCCAAATCAAGCTTAGGGTTTCCCTACATTTCTGCAGAACCATGCACATTCTGCAGAACACACCTGAAGTCTAACTCAGAGGTTCCCAAACTTTTTTACTGCATACTCCCTTCCTGATTTACTACCTGCCTGCATACCCCTAAAATGCCAATTATAATAAAAATTAAACCAGCCTTTACAGAGTTTCTCCTGCATACTCCCCCCTCACCCCCACCAAGGTTGTCTTGCACCCCTAGTGGTATGCAAACCACAGTTTGGGAACTCCTTGTTTAACTCATTGCTTTATAAGTCTCATTTGCCACTCTCCAGTGAAGGTTTTATAAATCATCCTAATATTTTCCAAAAATTGTGCAAGTTACTGCATCCGAAGCTTTATAGCTTAGAAACAAGGATTCTGAGTCTGTCTCCTGTCCCCTTATGACCTCTAGAGGAAGGGAAAAAAAAAAAAAAAGATTTTTGGCTTTCCTATATGCAGATTTGTGGACTTTACTTCATTGCCCACAAGCAAATCCTTCCTTACAACCAATTCCTGCTCACTCTCTCTTTTTTTTTTTAAATATTAAACATGCTGTGAAATGACTGTCACTGAGTTTTTGGCCACAAAAGAACAATAGGGAAGTAGAGGGAAAGAGCTAATCCAAAGAGCGCACACAACCAAGCATAAATCTCTACCAACCTTCTCAAAACAATACTACATGATTGCAGGGCATCTTGTTTGCAGTGTGGCAGTAACTAATAACTGTATTCAAAACTGGTATCCTGTGGTGCTAGGTGCTGTACAATTGCACAAAGCATGCCATTTCATCCTTGTAGTGATGGTGCTTAGTTTCGTCACTCAGAAGCTATAAGAATGGAAAGTTATGGATGCTTAATGTATTAACCTTTCAGGGATAAAAAAAAAAAACAAACAAAAAAACCTGTCCCCTTGGTTAGGTATATGCAGTGCTCTTACTAATGTCAACAGGATACATGGCAAGAGCAAGAAAAAAAAAAAATTAACCTTACTTTAAAGAAAGATAAAAGAAAGAAAACCAATGTGGACATCACCAATTTAGTTCGTAAAACCTTAATAAAGCAAAATCTAGAGCTAACCAAAGAGAGTTAAAGATTCAGTGGAGGGTAAAAGGAACACTTTTCAGATGTGCTACCACCTTGTAATTACACACTTAATGTGGTCAGCTTCCTCCAACTATTCAAAAGGAAAAAATAATACACCTATAGTAAAAAAAGAGAAATAAAGAAGAAATTAAGCATTCATGAACCGAAAAACATTTCATAAGTTGCTTATAGCACATCAAGAGTTGTAACTAGTTTTAGATTGGCATGTAAATTGTTCTGTGGAACATTCTTATTGCCTCCAAGACCCTGCTATTCTGAGTTATTTGACAGTTTAAGGGAAATCATAATTAAAAAAAGAGACATAAATAATAGCCTGTGCAATGTGGTGCGCAGAAATAAGTAGAACCATTTCATTTAAACTCTGGTGAGCTTTTAATTGCCTGGATTGCATTGTGAACCAGCCTAACGGTTGATTGCCTCCATTATGCTCTCTTGTTCTGTGCCATTCATCCGCACAGTCTCAGCTTCTGTAGTTAACACAACAAAGTAACCGCAACTCCATAACACCCAGGGGTTCCCCCCCCCACCTTTTTTTTTTTTTTTAATTTAAAAAGTAAGGTTTTGAGTACACTGAATATAGACTTTTTTTGTATACTTTTGAGCCAGTTTTCCCATAGTAAACAACAGAACTTCACTCCTCTCCTAAAGACATGTATGAAGTAGGGGTTTTTTTTTTTTTTTTTTTTTAGGGGGCAGTGCAAGGAGAGGGAAAGGGGAGGTTAGGTAGAAGCTAAAAATGGGAATGCAGTCCCACAGCTGGGAGCACTGACAGATTAAAAGAATTTGGCTAACGGACATTGGATTGCCAAGAGACACCAAACAAAAGATTTTTCTTCTTCTCTCCTCCCCCCCCCCCCAACCCCTTACCCTTCCTTTTCTTTTTGAAAGCTAGATTGGGCCTAAAAGCTTGTTTCTGTCTGTTCACTGGCCCAGAGCATCCCTGCAGGCTAAGGAACAACAATGCAAATAGATGTCCCCAGATTTCAGGGACTGGAGCTGCTTAACTATGTTCTTACCCCTACACATACCTCTTTTTTTTTTTTGAGCAATGGTGCTGGGAACCAATTTGATTCCCTTTTTCTCCAATGCAGCTGCAAGGCTCAGAGATACTGACATTTTTCCACTCTTATCAGTTTAATTACAGTTACCATGGCAGCAAAGTGCTAGTGCTTGGCAAAGGCCAACAAGAGATTTGCAAGACTGAGTTCAATTTTGATGCAGCTCACATGCAAAATAAAAAAAAAAAAAAAAAAAAAATAAGAAACACATACACACACACACACACACACACACACTCTCTCTCTCTCTCTCTCTCTCACAAAGAATCCCTTTTGAAGTTAGACATTGAAGCCTTTTGTGCTAATTCCTTTTCAGGGATGGGGGTTAGGGTTGAGTGGGTGTTGCTAAAGGATGTAGCAATATTTGTTGCCCCTAGATAGATTAATTGGTTTCAACAGCAAGTCCTACCCAGCAATATTTGAGATCCATTTATAACAGACACACACACACACACACACACACACACACAGAGGCTACGACAACATATTAACAAATAAGAATAATCGGGTTATTTTTTTATTATTATTTTAAAGAAAACCCCTCCCAGCAAGTGCACGGTTGTTGCTAAGCACAAACTAAACCGTGAGCTTGTAACCTTACCAAAACTTTTCTCCTTTTTCTGCATGAGTTGACTTAAGGGTGCCTGGAGAGCTCCTTCTCATTGAGTACCAAATCCAAGCAAAAGTAGCAAGTGTTTCCCCCAGTTGGGTCAAGTGAGGAGCGTCGTGGGCTGCAGCCAGACACACAGGCAGACAGCCGGAGCTGGGCTATTGTGCAGGCACTTTGGAGGCAGGGGTTGGGGGAGCAGGGGGGTGGAGGGCTGGTGGAGGATACACACGCACACAAACCGAGCCCCTTGCAATGTAACAGTGAAGAAAAAAAAAAACAACAAATGATGGCGAATGACAAAGCCACATGCTTGCCTAACTCTGCCCGTAATCCTATAATCCCAGCGGTGTCTTTTAGCTCCGTTGTAACAAATGGATTTGATTAAACTGTCACATGCAGCGTTAGCATACCATATCATGTTCAATATGAAAGAGATCATAAATAGGACTACTATTTCATAACACCAACCTGGCTGCCCTGCCCCCCCCCCAGCCCATGTGTACACAGACAGTTTCATAACACCAATCTGCCTTCTTTACACCTCCCCAGCCCATGTGTGTATGCACACATTTTCATAACACGAACCTGACTTCCCTACCCCCTAACCCAACGTACACACACACTCTCTCCGATCCCCCAAGAAGAAAGTCCAGCTGGACTTTGCATGCCCCTACCCCCTCCCCTCCCATTGCTTAAGGAGCCAACAAACACACAACAATTCAAGCATCCGGCTCATTGCTGGACCCCAGCTAAAGGGTTAACCCCTCAATGCAGCCCCAGATGCAAATTAAGCTGCTATAAAAGGGAGGTTTTTGGATTCGTGCAAAAGGGGTGGGGGGTTAAACCCATTTCCTTGATAACTGAGAGTACAGTTCAAGAAGCTGGAGGGGGGGGGAAGAAGAGGTGGGATTTTTGCTGCAGTTCATTGTTAACTTTGCCTGCGATTTCTCCAGATGGGCAGCTGGAGGAGGCTCGCCTCTATAACATGGTCTCATCATCAAAATAACGAAGCTTCACATGATTGAAACAAAAAAAAAAAAACAAAAAAAACAAAAAACAGGCTCAGCAGAGCTGCAGCCTGCGTGAAAGTTGCAGGCCAGGGATGAGCGAGGGAGAGGGTATTGCAGCCTCAGTTTGTGACTAGTTATACGCGCGCACACACCCCTCCAGCCCCAATTTGACTCGTTACAAGCAGATCCCCCCCCGCCCCAAGCTCCAGCCCCAATTTATCCCTCGCTAGAACACACACACACACACACACACACACACACACACACACACTCACACTCACACTCACACTCACACTCACACTCACACTCACACTCTGCCCCCATCCAAAGCTCCCTCCTGCACCCACTTGCCTCACTTACCTTCTCAATTAAACGATACAAGGGGAGGCAGTTCAATAAGCACAGTGGCTGCTTTGTAGCTCTTCTCCTTGGGAAAGGTCAAAAAGAAGCATTGTTTGGGGGGAAAAAAAAAGAAGAAAAAAAAAAAGAAAGGGGGTGGGAGAGACGGGGGGAGATGGCTATTCTTTAAGTTTAAAATAATGAGGTCCTCAAGGATCCGCCAAGTAATTGTGTTGACCGCATCCGAGCTACAGGTGTCCTCCTTTTAGTATCTTGCAGTCCAAGGCTGTCTGTCTCCGTCCTGGCTGAAGACAACTTACCTAAAGCAGCGTGTGAGAAGCCGAGTTGAATGAAGTCAGGGCTTTATCAGCTGCAAAATGCAATCCCTTACCAGCCAGACATAATACAGCAAAAGAAAAGGTCACTCAGTTATTACTGAGCCAGCACAGCCCAGGCAGCTCTTGTGGAAGACCACAGAGAAGCAACTCCCTTCCGATTCAAGGCTATTTACCCCTCTTCCCTCTCCACCCACCCTTCCTCTCTTCTCTCCTTCTTTCCCCCACTCCCCCTCTCCCTCTCGTTCTGCAGCTCACTCAAGTACAGCCGCCCTCAGAAAGTGCAAAGCAGCCAGGAGACAGATTGGGCTTTGTTGGTAATTTCCCATGGTGAAAATTTACAAGCCTGCAAGTGCAGTCAGCAAAACCACATGCATATGCTAGACACAAACACCAGGGACCAGCTCGCGCACAGACACAAAAAGTGACCTCTACAGAAGCAGCTCAGGATCACCCTCCAGAAGCAGACCGGGGGGCTTGCCCCCCCCCTTACAATTAAAAAAAAAAAAAAAAAAAAAGGGCTTACATACAGTAAGCAGCAAGAGAGGAAGAGATCAGAAACAGGATCTTAGTTTCTCTAGTATCATGCATGACTTGTAGGAGCAAGTCCTGCAGGTGATGAGAAAGCCCCTTTCAGTGCGAGATTCCAGCTGCCAACATTATATCCCCCCCCCCCCGCAAAACCTGCCTGAAAACTTTTCACACTGGAGTTCTCTCTTGTCAGCTGCTTTCCAAGTTGCAGGCACAATCACCAACTCCAAAAGATCATGCCAGCTGGGTTGATCTCCCCAGCAAATACAGTGGGCATTGTCTGGCATATGCCACCGTACTGTTTAAACAGTCTGCCCAAGTAATACCCCTTTCCCAGTTGTCTCTTTATGGGATGTCTGTCCCCAAAAACTAAGTCGGATCCTTACTCTCTGCTTCTTCCTGGAGGGAAGAAACTCAGATATATTTCAATCGACTTGCCCAGGAGACACACCACACAAAAGGAGAGGCATGACATACTTGATATTCAGTCACTCACAGAGCTGATTGTTTCTTGGCTTTCTAGGATAGAGATGTTGAGCCTAGCCTACTGTAAATAAAGTAAAAAAAAATAAAATAAAATAAAAAAATCCACAGCCTCTTCCTTTAAAAGCCATCTGCAGTTGGAGAAAGACCAGATTAAGAATTTGTGAATACAGTTTTCAGACTTCAAAGTGCTTCTCTGTTGTCTGCTATTAGGAGCACCGCACCAGATTTCCACAAAGCTTCCAAGGATGTCAGCTTACAATATGCCCCGAAATTTGAATGACACTCATACTATAGAAGCCTTTCAAGACCCAAGGAAGATTTAAAAGCATTGAAGTGCTCTGCCACCCTCCTCCCTCTCAGATAAATCCAGTACTTTCATAATAATACATAAATAACAATAATTTTAAATTATCAAAGCAACTTAAAAAATGCAGCTATTTAGGATAGCCCCCCTCCCTCTTTGCTAAGCATCTATGCATAAAGGTTGATGGAACAAGCGCACTCAAAACTTCAGTACCTTTAAGTAATCTGGTTACCCTCACCCTCTAAAGAGCAGGGAAACTCAGGCAAAACCAACCTGGACAAGAACCCGAAAACCACAGTCAGAGGCAGCAGATTAATAACCAGCCCTTCCCTTGATCTGATCTGCACATGGAGAGGAGCAAAACTTGAGAGAAGCCTAGTCCCTTCATGCGCGCACCCATATATGCTCAGAGGAGCCTGACTTCCCTGTGTTTATAGACTTCCCCGGCTACCACCACGCTGCAAACACAGCAGTGTGAGAGTGTGTCTCTCTCCACCAATGCACTCAGAGAAGGGAAAGGGAAAAAAAAAAAAAAGAGAGAGAGAGAGAGAGAGAGGGAGGGAGAAGTTGTGTGTGGGGAAAGGGAGAAATAAAATCAAAACAAATGGTACAGCTAATGAGGACAATTAAATTAATTATGTTCAAGGAGATGAGATTTTTTTTTCCCTCCAACTGTATGATCTGTTACCCCTCGCTGGCAACTGCTGCTCTGTAATTCATGGCAACTGATTAGTGCATCTATGCAAATCTTTGTTTAAATCATTCAACTAATTAAATGATGGGATTATTCCTCTGCCTACGGTGACATCATTCGCAGTAATTAGTACTCTATTT
>NC_081827.1:120965000-121037500 GCF_030867095.1 Alligator mississippiensis
TTTTCACACACATTTCCAATTTTTCTTCTTATGGATTTCAGGATGGTGATGGCTTGTTCCTACTACGACTATTTTCACAAACTGCCATTTCAATCTCAACAAACAAAGCAATCAATGTAATGATACGACAGCCACACCTGCAGACTCTGGCAAGTTTGCAGACTGGGATCAAGTTTCTCTTTCACAATCCTTTGTAGTTCTAGGCACTCTAAGCAGGATTCACAGCACCCTTAAGGAAAAACAAAACAAAAGGGCACCCGTACTTACAAAATGGCATGGTTAAGCTGATGGCTTAGGTTCATACCTCTCAATGCAAAGGCCTATATATGAGACAGTGTGTGATAAAGATCTAAAATGAGAGGGACACAAATTATTCATGCAGGAAACGTAAAATGCTTTGAGGGTCATTCTTTCAGTGGAAATGAGTCAGGATAACATTTTCAAAAGCACTTAAGTGATTTAAGACTTGGTTCTATTATAAAAAAAATAACTTGGGAAATCAGGAGTCTCAGGCTGTAGATGTCAATGAGATTGTTCACGATATATAAAGTCAATGAGACATTGGCCTATGGGATCTGGGTGTCATTTCTAGTGATTTCTGATTTCCTGAGTTTGAGTTTACCTTACAGAGGACTTCTTTCCAACATGCTTTGCTTTTAGCTGGACCTTTCAATCTGTAAAAGACAACTAGCTGTTTTCCTTAAACCATAGGTTGCAATCTATCACCTGCACATCAGATTTGACACAGGGCGCATCCAGACAAGTGGGAACATGCGTTTCTTAGGGGACGAGCAGCACTGGTACACCTTGTGCTGCTGCAACATGTCTCTAGGGAACGCGTGTGCCAAATGAGCTCTGGTGCGTGGCAAGTTACCCTGGGTGGGATAAGGGTGGCTGGCGCCAGCAACCGTGCTGGCCCAGTAGTTCTACCTGGGATCCTGAGGGCCTTGGGGAGCTGCAGCTGTGGTATTCCTGCAGGAGGAAGCCTGGCCAGCAGCCGGAGTGTCTCTGTGGCCAGCCAGGCTCCATTTTGGGCAGTGCACGCTGCCACCACATGCGCTGCCCCATTTTGTTTTTTGTTTTTTTTTTTTACTGGTTTTCTTCACCCTAGGGTCTTCCAGGGTCAAACAAACCCCCTGTGCTGCAAAGGAGCAGTGAGAATGGATCTGGCCTTCAAATATCTGATTTGGGCCACGTTTTATTAACAGTGAGCCAATCCCTTCCTGCCTCTCTAGCCCTCCTTGTTCTCTGCAGCAAGCTGTTCTCTCTTCTGCACTGCAGCCTCTGCCCAATGGAGCTAGTAGAGAGAAACAGTAGCCTAGGGCACTGGCCAGTTTGCAAGCTGTGGCCCATATTAGTAAAAGTTGCTGGCCCCTGCCTTAAGTGATAATTCTGCTTTTGATGCTGGCAATCTCCTTCCTAACAAATATTTAACTTATTACATTACATTTTCAGGTCTCTTTCTTACTTCTAGGATGGCATCATATAAATAATGGGCCCCTGGCAGATGTTAATTTCATGGTGCAATGGGATCTGAAGAATTTTAGCTCAGATCCCTAAAATTGTGTCCTGCCTCCTGCAGCATGTAGCTGGCTGCACATGTGTGCTGGGGTACGGGGAGCTGGGAACTGGGGATCTTCCTGATCCCCAGCTGCCCACACTTTGTATCTTTAAATGGCATACCTGTGTCTGTAGAAAGCTGGTGAACAAGGAACTCCATGCCACATGTTCATTTTAAAGTGCAATGCAAACCAGCCACAAAAATGTTCCACATTAATAACAATAAAAAAGGAACATCTTTATGACTGGTTTGCCATTTTTATTGCATGATAAATTGGTTGAACATGTGGCATATTGCCATTTATCATGCAGTTAACACAGTTGTGGAATAAGTGTAACATCTGCCAAAGGCCATAGTTTATACGATGAAGGAGAACATCCATTCTATATTTAAAACAACAAATAAATCAGGGTGGTGACAGATGTGCAGCTCCCTGCTGTAACTCATGGCACTTCACAGAAAATGCCATGAGTTACAGTGTTCCCTTCGACCCAACAGATGTTCGCTTGAGGGATCAAGCTCTAGTTTGGAGCCACTGTGTGTCTGCAGCCACACTTCCCTAGCTCCCTCCCTCATCCCAGTGCCAGTGCTATCTTCAGAATAGGATGGGGAGAAGGGAGTGGAGGGAGTTTGGTCTGGGCCCCAGCCTCAGGGAGTCTCCAATCCATCTGCACCACCTTCCAGCTCAGGCTGGGAAAAACCTGGACAGAACTCCCATCCCTCCTTTCTCCCCCTCCCATTTTGAAGACAGCACTGGGGGTGGGGCTGGGCTATATCAGCTCTGTTCCTGGCATGCTCTGACAGACATTAATGAAGGTGCTCTGCTTTGGAACACCTTCATCTGAATCCTCAATGTATTACCCCCATGTAATGAGGGTTCAGATTGTCACGCAATTGGTCACTTCTGAAGCACTCTGCAGCTGCGCAATTCCATGAGGGCACAGCTGTAGAGAGCTTTCAAGGGACCAATCACATAACAAATGTAACTTCGGTCTGTACCTTCAATGTTAGCTTACAGGTTTTAGGAGAGGAGGCAAAACTATGGGAAAAAAATTAGGAAGGCTTCATTGACTAGATTAACAAAAGGGCCTTTTTAGTGCCTTGACATCTATTGGAATCCTCATCCATACATATGCCTGGTCTTCATACCATGCATGGGGAAAATAAGATTCAAAGAATCTTAATAGGGAGCTACGGAAGCTAATTCGGGAAATGTTCAGGAAAGGAATAAGGCCTAAACTCCACTCCTACTTTTGGGATGTTCAGCCTTTGGAATCACTTTTGGAATCAGTGGTTTAGATCAGCCCTTTATCAAGAAGAGGAGTGGTGTGAGGGGGCAGAGAGGCAGGGAGAGAGAGAGCGAGTGAGAGAGAGAGAGAGAGAGAGAGAGACTTCCATCCTTTTATGTCTAGTGATCAGGTCACCCATCTAGCAGATGCGATTGCTGTTGCTCTCTGCCTTGATGTAGAACAAGGACTTGTACCTGACTCTTGCATTCCAAATGTGTGTGCTTATCATCATGGTAGTCACTTCCTCTCCCCAATGCATATTTACAAATGAGGGACTAGAAGTGATCACCTGATCACTGAGTCCAGCCCAACTATTGTAGATGACCACATCATATAAACTACTTTAAAAACTGATCAAGCTCCATCTTAAAAATATGGAGGTTCTTTTTCCTCCCTTCCCCTCCTCTCCCCGCCCCCCTTTATTCCTATTGAAAGGCTGTTCCAGAACTTCACGGCTTGGACTACCTGCTCATGGTGCCTCTTGTAAATAGCTGTAAAGTTAAACTAAAAGTCACGACCAAGGCAATCGGACTTTCAGCTCTCAATTTTGATAGTGCTCTGATATTTATATAAAATAGAACAGTTCCAAAAAGGAGAGATTAAACAGGACTTCCAAGCCCTGGAACTTCATGGAATCTTGGAATTCTCCTGGAATCTTGCATGCCTCGGGTTCATGTCCCTGCTCCAAATCTGGTAGAATAGGATTTTAAAATAACTCTCTTACCTACCGACCTAATACTGGCTACCTGCTACTGTCAAGAAAGCATCTCTTATCCTATGTCTCCTATACGAAACTCTATATTTAGTATGTGTGATTTGTGAATGCTTAATTGGATTGGCCTTCCCAGGTGAGATAGGCAAAGAAATGTCCTACTAGACAATTCTGCATGGGTTTAGAACAGATTAGTAGTGTCAGGACTTGGCTGATTGCATCTGTGCCTACAAGAGGAAACTTAGGTGCCAAATGAATATAGACCTACTGTATTAGGTGGCAGTTGAGTGGGAATTTGAGGATCTCAGTGGCACCTAAATTGTTAGACTTGGTTACTTACATCTCCTTTTGTGGATCTAGAGCAATAAAACTACCTGCTCTGGGATTTGGTCAGGGCAGTTGTATTAACAATTTGACTGTTAGAGGGTGGGATAGAGGACAGCTATGGGATTTCTTAATTATAAGAAGAGATCAAGGCCTCAGTTGAAAACTCCCATGATAGTCTTATACAATAATACCATGCTGGGGCACTGTCCTGGCATTGGCTATGGGGGAGAAATGCCATCTAATGAATCACTAACCCCTGCTTGAAGCTCTTGAGCTTTCTTTAGAGGTTTCACATATAAATACTGATCCAAACTGACTTTCTGTAGCTTATGAGTTATGATGGGATCACAGCCCTAAAGCAGGATGGCTTTAGGCTGTTTGCCAATAATTAGCCATATCCATTAGTACGTTTTTGAAAATTAACATTTTTACAGGCACCTGGGGCTCAGCAGTAAAATGTCCAAGACTTTGATTTCCATCTGAGTCTACTGGGACCTTGTGACAACTCCTTAGGATACTGGTTTGACAACTACAAAGGGTGATATCTCCAGCAAGCTTCATGGAGTGCCTAACACCAGGCAAGGTTACTCCCATTGACTCATGCATGTTGCATAAAAAAGACAAAACATATGATATTAAAATGTACAGGTTGCAAAGTCAAGCACTTAAAAGTTGAGAGATACCAGAATGATGGCTATCTGAGCAATTTTAATTTGGGTGTAAGGATGAATGCATTATGATACAGCCTTTACTGACATGATCACATTTTTTTTTCAGAGGACCCTGCCTCATTCATTAATAGTGTAATTGTTCAGTATCTCTTTTTAACTTCATTCACTGTTTGCTCCTAAGCCTTACTGAAGGCATAGTATCCAAACACTTTAATGAATATAATTTTTTCTCCTGTGTTTTTCAACAATACTCACTAAAGTGTCCAAGTTCTTCACAAACTTTGATGAAATTGCCTTTCACAAAAGCCTTTCTGAAAATGCAGATACAGCAGCACCAAAATATTAAGGCCAAACTTTTCAAGAGGGTCCACTACATCTGGGTAGACATGTAAACCAGGGTTTTTTTAAAGTACTTAGCATTGACAAATTCTTTATGTTGAAAGCACAACAGCTCCCGTTAACTTCAGCTGCAGTTGGAGCATTCAAAACTTTTGCAGATCTGGCTCCCCATGTCTTGCATTAAGAATCCAGACAATAAGGATCACTCTGAAGAGTGTTAAAATCCTAGTTCTCTGGGGACAGCATTCAAGTACTTAAACTCAAGTGAGACCAGGCTTTCTCTTCCTGCTAACCCCTGCCTCAGTCATGATATGGCTTCCAATTTCTGCAACAGCTCTTTCGCCAGAAAATCCTGATTCATTCTGAAAGCAGGTCTGTTCCGTGTATTGAATGTTGTGGAGTCTTTAGAAGATGTATGTAATCATGTAATTAAGGATGCCAGCGTCATGCACACGCAAAAAAGAAAGACCAGCATGCTTAATTCTGGCACTCCCCTAACTTTTAGCCCTGAAACTTCAACATTCTTTACGGGCTTTTTAGTGTAACTTCTTAATGAAAAAAAAGATTTCCCTCCCCTCCCCTAAATATATGTATGTATGTATGTGTGTGTGTGTGTGTGTATGTATATGTATGTATGTATATGTTGCATGCAACCACCAACAGTAAAATTTGGTATACAGACCACTAATATTCAAGCTAAGTAATTGTTAGTAGTTATGTGGACTAGCTATGAGAGGGAGATGAGATGTATGCTTTGCCAGTGGCTTTGCTGACAACAAAGGAGTGTAAATGTACAGACTCAAGACCCTTGGGTCAGCTGCAAGTTCTGGAGGGCAATGTACACTTTAATGCTTATAAAACCATCTACCTGTGTGCCCCTAGCCCACGCTCATCTCCATTTTCTATTATCTGTGTGTAAGCGGTTTGCCTAGCCTGCTGGGTTCTGAAGGTGGGTTTTGCTCCCTGAGAAACTCCTCAGCCAGTCGTCCCAAATAAAACAGTCTTTGAATAGCAAAACAAAACAAAGCCCTTCTCCCCTGTTCTGGGCACTAGGAGGGGAACTCTTTGGCTCTCACTCCAGGACAGCAGCTTGGCTCCTCCTTGGTACCTTGTTCTGTTTGCAACTTAACTCTTGTTTGCAAACCAGTCAGTAGGTTTCTCCTCTGCCCCCTTGGTGTTAAATTCCCAGTGGGACATGCCTGCATTACACAGACACACTGCAGCTCAGCTGTCTCAACAGAGCTGACTGGTCCCTCTTAAAGCGACAGACCTTCCTGTTACACAAGACTTTTCCACCTTAACTCCTAATTAACTCTCCCAGTCCTGCTCCTGCCACTGAGAATAATAGTCAAGTGCAGGGCACTACAATTCAAGAAAAAAGTAGAAAAATTGAAAAGAGTCCAGAGGGGAGGAACAAATGATTAGGAGTCTAGAACATATAACATACAAGAAAATGGTGAAGGAAATAGGATTATTTTGTATAGCGAAGAAAGGACTAAGAAGAGATTTGGTAAATCTTCAATACATACAAGGTTATAATTAGGGCTGTGCAAAGCTACGGTAGCTGATTCAATTTGGAGGAGATTTGGCCTGATTCAGGGGCCAAATCTCTGAATCTGAATCAAATCGTGAGACCAATTAAAAGCTCTGAATCAATTCAAAGCATCCAAATTGATTTGGAAAAGCTTTGTAAAAGATTCGGCCACTTCAGAGATTCGGCCATAGATTAAACAGGCAGCTGACACAGCTGCCTCCAGCTGATAAGTCTGTTGGGGTTGGGAGGGATTGGGGTTGGGACAAGCTGCCCAGCCAAGGTGGGAGGGCACATTACTCAGGAAGGGTGGGGGGGGGTGTGGGATGTGGGCATGGCTTGCTTTA
This sequence comes from Alligator mississippiensis, assembly GCF_030867095.1. Taxonomy (NCBI): domain Eukaryota; kingdom Metazoa; phylum Chordata; order Crocodylia; family Alligatoridae; genus Alligator; species Alligator mississippiensis. Next base: position 120,971,778 of record NC_081827.1, read on the forward strand.
GTCGGAAGGGGGCAAGTGGCAGCAGGGCATAGCCCCCACTCTTAGCACTGCCACACCCACATCCTGCACCCCTCCCAGGCTGGCTGGCAAGCGGTGGCAGGGCAGAGCCCCTATTCCCAGTGCTGATGCAGGTGCAGCAGCACTAGGAGTGGGGGCTATGCCTTGCTGCTGCCCAGAGCAAGCCGCGCCTGCATCGCACCCTCCCCTCCCTTGCACTGGCTGGGCAAGCACCAGTAGGGCAGAGCCCCCGCAGATCCACCTGCCGGGGTGCGGGTGCAGTGTGGCTCAGGAGGGCGCCATGTGCTGTATGGGAGATGGGATGGCTCCACATGTCAGCTGGAGCCTGGCACCGCTCAGCCCCAGCAGCTCCAGCTCCCAGGCAGCGTGCGGCACCCTGCTGAGCCACACTGCACCTGCGCCATGGGGCAGCTGCTGTGCAGGTGCCAGGCAGGGGGGTGATCCCTGCTGCCCCCCACTGACCTATGCTGTGTGGTGGGGGGGCTCTGTCACAAGTGCCCAGAAGCCCCAATTGTCAGTGCTGCAGCTGGTGAGTGCCTAGGCCGGGGCCAGGCAAGACAGCCATGGGGGCTTCTCCCATGGGTCCCCCTACCCAGGGAGAGGCAGGCACAGCTGGAGGACCCATGGGAGAACCTGCAGCTGCCCAGCTATGCCTTCCTCTCCCTGGCTGATCTGAATCACCGAATGTTTTCAAATCAGCACTAAGTCTTCTGAAACCAATTCAGCTGAATCAATTCAGGACAGTGATCTGAATCTCCAAATCGAATCACTGTCCTCTGAACTGGCCGAATCCAAATTGAATACTTCCCTATTCGCACAGGTCTAGTTATTATAAACAAGATGGCAGACAACTGTTCGCTATGTCCACAGTGGATGAGAAGTAATGGCCAAACAGTACCACAAGGGTAATTTAGGTTAGATATTAGCAGGGATCTAGGTTTTTCTGTTTGCCATGGAAAAACACAGTAAAATGTGGATTTTCTCATTTTAAGGAGAAAAACCCAGATTTTCTCCTTGAAAAGAGAAAAACACAGGAAACGGTGGGTTGCCCCTTTCAGGCTGGCAGAGTTCCAGCTTGCAAGGGGCTGGAGGGGCTGGGAGGAGTACAGGCAGGCAGGGGCCTCCATGTGCATGTGTGCATGTATACCTACACATGGCCACCAGGCAGCGTGGAGAGCAGCTGCTGTAGATAAATCTGGTGGCAGCAGGGGGGTGCGGTGTGTAGCCCCCGTAGTGAGGGAAGGAGTCAGGCAGGGCTGGAGCTGGGGCTGCTTCCAGCTAGTGTGGGGCATGGGGCTTGGGGTCGGAGTCATACGTGGCTGCAGGGCCTGAGCAGGGAGTGGGATGGAGCTGGAGATGGCTCATCCAGGGGGTGGAGGATATGGCTCCTCACTGCTGTGCGCAGTCCTGGGAGAGGCATAGGGGGCATGTGCACCCCAGATTAGTGTGTGTGGGGGGGAGGGGGGTCTGCAGCAGGCTTGGGCTCTCTTTCCTGCTGCCCTCCCCCTGAGGCTTCCATGGCACAAAGGGCAGGATTCAGTGCAGCACTGCAGAGCAGGGTGGAGAAGTTTGGTGCCAGCACTGGGACCCCTGTGCTGCCATAGTAAGGCACCCCCTGCCTGCCCAGCAGCAATAGGGATGGTGGTGTGGAGTTATGCCCCTTGCTGCAGCTGGGCAGGAAGGAGGCATTGTGGCAGGGAGCCCAAACCTGCACCTGCCCCGCAAACAGGCTCCGCTCTGGCTGTGCTGCCCATGGGGGATGGGGAGCCAGGCTCTGAATTCTGCTCCAACACAGTAGCTGCCACCTCCCACGGGTGGCAGCCAGGACTTGGGCACTGCCGTGGAGGCCAGGGGACTGTGGACTTGGGTCCCTGGCCTTGTAGCCCTGGGAGCTAGGGGCTGTGGGTGGAGAGTGAAGGCTGCCAGCAGGGCTGGAGGGCTGTCTTGGAAGTGAGGGGCAACAGCATGAGAAGGATACCAGCATGTTAGAGCTTCTCAGTGCCACAAAGTAGTGACAGGGAACAGTCACAGCTGAAGCCACATCCTAGTGAGTGAAGGAGGCATGAGAGCTCTGATTTTCAATGATAAAAAACCCCAAATCAAATGCCAAAGTGTATAGGTATTTATAATGTATTTTATTATAGTGATTGGGGCACTGGCAGGCTTCCAAATTGCTTTAACATTGTAAATATATCAATAATACATTGTATTCAACTGATACATATACACACACACACACACACACACACACACACACATATATAGTAGCATTTAATGTTAACCATGGATTTTGGGTTTTTTAATCAGAGAATTTGTTTGTTTGTTTTTAAAAGAGAAAATTTGCAATTTTTAAACAGAGGAAACCAGGATCCCTGGATATTAGGGATATCATATTAGTTAAACATTTGGATGATTTAAAGTTTTTAAATGCAGGTGAAGCAATACCATTTGTTTGGGATGCTTTAGACTGGGATGATTCCACCTCCTTAAAATGAGAAAATCCACATTTTACTGTGTTTTTCCATGGCAAACAGAAAGAGATGATTCCAAGCAAGAGATTGGAATATAGATTATCTCCTGAAGTCCCTTCAAGCCTTGTTTACTGATTCCACAATATATTGATGTACATTCAAAATGAATCGGATAGTAATTCTGAAAATTAGGCCAACAATTTAGATAGTTAGATATGAATTTAGAATTTGTAAGGAGCATTTCTTTTTAAATCTCACCTATATATCTGTTTAGGTATGATGCTAATTTTAGTACCTATGAAGTGCTAATAAGGGTGTATGGTGAAGGAATATGCCACCTGCTGAACCACCATGATTTCTTCATGTAGTACTTAGGTGTGTCTGTAAGATTTCTTGTCCACTATGGACCCTAACTTGTTCTACTATATAAAGGGCTGAAGAATAGAACTGTTCAGTCAACTATTCTCCTACAGTATTTCCAGTCTTCAGAGTAGATCAATTTAAATTCACCACTGAATGGCAGCAGAGTGGAGCTCAGGGAACTTTTATCTTGGTTTAAACTTCTCAGCGTTATATACATAGGGTGATATGGTTCAATAATTTTGGGGAGATTGGATACCACCCCTCTATGTCCTGTGACATGATACATCTGACAACCTCATTGAAACATGAACAGTTACCTCTTGGGTTCTGAATCTGCCATCCAATTTTAAAGTACTCCTATTTAGGACCAAGTAGAACTATTAAGACCACAGAATAATATTCAGAATAAGGCCACTATATTATGATCTGCTTAGAATGTAAAAATTTTAGGTGGAAGGCTATGCATATTTGTTTGAAAAGGTGCTTCAGCATCAGAATTGCACAAAGGAGCAAATGTAGATTAAGTCCAAACAAAGAAAAACTCTGTAATTAAAACACTCTGTAATTATGAATGGATCCAAACCAGAGCACTGGATGGGAACCACCTCCAATTTTGGCTAAGTCTGAATTCAAATTACTTAGTTTGGACTTTTCTCCAGCATGTTATATATTTTCAACATTGTTGAGAAGTAGCTATCATGTTTACTTCTCCCATAACTGTGAAATTAAGAACACAGTCACTTATTGTGTCTGCTGCAGCAGGATGTATGCTATTTTAAGTTGAGAGGTAAAAGGCAGTCCCACTGGAAACATGACAAAGGACAACGAGTTGAAAAAGTTTATAAACTCCTCATTTTTTTAGACATTTTCTATGCCTTTGATTGTAGCAAGTAGATGGTCTGAGACAAGTTTTCTCAACTGTGGGATATTCATAGATCAGGAGCTTTTCCAGAAGGCTATGGCAGTTTTTGATTCCCTTGATGCTTCTAGTCAACCGGGATTTTCATCCAGTTTGGGAAATGGGTTTTATAGTGGTTGATGATATTTTTCTGGTGATAAATAAAGGTGTCATACCCTGACCCAAAGAGTAGCTCCCTAATCCAGTGCCAGATTATGACTTGCTGAGGCCCAAAACTATGTCCAGTTTAAGAGGCCTCATATGATAAAAATAATCCATGACATCTACAAAAATGGATTTGCATGAAATTTTAAGATTAATTATTATTTCTGCATGAGTTTATGAACTCATGATGAATAATAATTGTGAAGCCATATATATTTTTTGTCATATTAGAATGAAAATGTCCAGTTTTTTTCCTTATTTAGAAGCCCCTCATGTTGCGAGGCCTGAAACTGTAGTTTAAGTAATTTAAGCCTAAATCTGGCACTGCCCCCACCCTTTTTTAAAGCTGCTAAAAATATACATTTGTCCATCACCTTAGTTAGTCCAGTTACCTCTACTGATGTTTAACCGGTAGCACTGACTTGTCAGAAAACCCTGAATTGCTGCACTTTTTTGTAAAAGGTCACAGATGGTAATTTTGAACAATTTGATTTTCTGCCCCAAAGGTGCTACATGTCGAAATCTTTAGAGTTCTCATCCTGTCACCACTTTTATTCAGTGTTTTCCAGTAGTAAGAAGGGGAGATTTGCTGTCTAACATCAGTGTTCTAGTGACATCTAGTTCTTTGTCCCTTTTTCATCTGATCTCCATGATGCAACTAAATACATTATGAAGGTCAGATTTGGTTGAGACAGTGGCATGGCTCAAAGTAAAATAGTTGAGAGTTAATCCAGACAAGTGAAATGATGCTGGTAACTGGGAAGAAGTATTGTAGTGCAAGAATCACCCAGAGCCAAGGATTCTGAAAAAAATTATACTTTCCCCAGTGTCTAAGTTCTAAATTTAATGTAAGAACTTCTGCACGGCATGAGCTTTTGTGTAATATATCAACTAATTCCAGCTGGCGCCTCTTTAAGGTGCAGATTCCCATTGGAGATTTGGTGAGAGATTACCTCAGCCCCTTTTAAAGTTGGGAGTGCAGAAGATCGCAAGATAGGTATCATCTTGGATCCTTGCGTGCTGTAAAGCAAAGGTTTGCTATTTTTGGCCAAATTGCATTTTTCAGAAGGTTGCAATTGTACTTTTAAGCATGGTTTCAGTTACTGTCATTGTCATTTTGAGATTGTCGTTATGCCAAGTGCTCTACATGGGGCTACATCTTAAAATCATTCAAATGCTAAATCTAGTACAGAATGTGACTGTCTGTAGTTGAATGTTGTATACACCTGTGCTCTGCATGGGATGTCTCTTAGCTTGAGTGGAGCTGAAGGTGTTTATTTTGAACTATAAAAGCCCTACATGACTTATACCTGCCCCTGCAAGGACTACTTACCTATATATGTGACAGAACTACAAATATAGCCTACAGAGGTGCTTGATCTATCAATCCTTGGTTTAATAGAGACAGTGCAAGATTTTCCTCAGTAATGTAACTAAGGTGTATCTAACATGACCAGGACAGCAGCCCTAGAGACTGACCTGAGAGGAGGGTGCAAAAATAACAGCTACCAGCTGGCTAGTGCCACCACTGCCAGCAGCCCAGACGCTACTCTGTGCGCCACTGCCACCCACAGCACAGAATTGCCTTATGTGTTTGTTTTCCCCTGATTTTCCTTCAATTTTTGGAATGTATTTTCCCCAGGGACCAAAAGAGCTCAAATTGGTTAGCTTTCAGGATTGTCTGCATAGCTCATCATCTTTGCTGATTTGTAGATTAAGAGCATACATGGCTCAGGAATGTTTAGGGATATTCTATTCATCTGAAGGCTTGATTTGATTTATATGGCGGGGATGGGGGTTATATGGTTTGAATTAGTAGTTTTAACTTTTATTAGGTATGATTTTTTTAATTAGTTACAAGACCTCAAAGCTTCAGAATGAGGGCATTTTGTTCATCATTTAAAATGAATGAAATAAATACATTACATATTTACAGTTTTTGGTACTGATTTATTCTGCCTTGGACCTGTGTACAGTGCACAGCTTCTCTCTGATTTTACTATTTTGTTTTCCTTTAAGTGCTTCTTTGCCTTTTTCTGGCACATCAGAGAGAATCTGTTGACTTTAATTGGGCTCTCTTTAGACTCATGATCTTGCTTGCCAGGCCAGTTTTTCAAAATTCTCCTACCTGTACTAAAAATGAAATGATGTGTGGTTCTGGCTGAGCACATTCTGTTCAACCCTTCCAAAAACTAAGGCATACTCCTTGGCAGCAGAACTTACTAGTTTCAGGAGACCTGTTCCTTGGCAGTGGAAACTAAAAGTTCCAGACTCCTGTTCTGCTTGGATAGATCTTACTTTTTCTTAGAACTCTGCATTCCTAGGAAATTTTAGATTTGTGGAAGAGCTAACTTACTGCAGTTTACTGTAAAGTAACCACAATACTATCACTGTAGGTTGTGTTGCTCTAAAAAAAGCCAAAACCCTACTCTCGCACAGAGATTAATCAAATGTAGAGGTGGAAAAGAATGTAATACTATCTAATCTAGCTGTCTCTGCCAATGGAAGATTGTTTTGTACCAAATATTATTCAGTGCTTTGTCCAGCTAAATGACTCAATAGTACTTCCACTGCTTTCCTTGGTAGTTTCCTCCCCTCTCTAACAAACCATACCGTGAAGCTATCACCCATTCCTCCTCCATAGAGTCAGTTTTTTTTTACTTTGCTCATTTTTATCCTTCTTCAATCATTAAAACCAGCAAAAATATAAAGAATGTGTCTCCTTATTAGTATTCACCTCTTACTGACCCTTGGAGAATTCTGTTCCATCTTTGTTGTCACCAATATACATAAAATTGAAAGTAAAAATGAAGAGAAGTTAGCATTTGGGATCCTTGGCTGACTGGTGGAGTTAGATATTCTGTTGGAAATTAGTAGCAGGTTTTACCTCATATGTGAGTGTGTGTCAGTAAAGGTGAGCTAATTCCAAAACCTAGCAGCCGTTCACTGACAAGTTTGGATGGTATGTTTCTAATCTGTCCCACTGGTTTGAAGTTGATCTTGATGGGTGGAGGTTTCAGAAGCACCAACATTATTTAGGAGCCAGGACCTGCTAAATTACTTAGTTTCTGACAGATGTTACATTTAAGACATGATTAACAGCTGACCAGGGCTCCCAGTCCTGGGAGTGCATAGTGTACTTTCCCAGCTGGGAGCCAAGCTTGCTACTTGCTGGTGCAGGAGCTCAGGCTCCCCCTGTACCAGCAATATGGTGCAATGGGATCTGATGTGGAATTCCACAATTTTATCTCTTGCCATACACTGAGGAAACATGATTGTTGAAACACTGTATCAAATTCCCATCACACCTTTACTTTAACATCTGTCAGGGGTCTTAGGCACCTTTGAAAGTACCATCCTACCTCTATCATGGGCCAAACCAAACTTTGATGTGGACAATTTCCAACGTTGGTAGCAGAGATTAGGGGTGTTGATTCGGATCACTGTCCCTGATTCGATCCGGCTGAATCCAAATCTGAACATTCGATACTGATTCAGAGAATCAACAATTTGGCTATAGACACAGCTTTAAATGTTTTTTCTATATACCCCAAGGTACTAGGCATGGCTTGTGAATTCTGCAATGATGGGGCAGATGGAGCATCCCACAAGAGCATGGGGGGGGCCCCCCACATGCTCAGTGGTGAACCCAGAAGTGGACCGGAAGTACTTCTGGTCCACTTCCAGGTCCACCGGGGAGCATGCTGGGGGCACCTCGCCACACCCTCCCAGCTCAGCGATTGGCTGCGGGGGACCCCGGGTACCCCTCCAGGCCCAGCAGGCACCAGTCACCGAGCCGTAGGGGTCATGGGGGGGCCCCCCACAGCGCACTCCCCCGCGGATGCAGAAGTGGACCGGAAGTGCTACTGATCCGCTTCTGGGTCTGCTGTTGAGTGCACTGCTGAGTGCACAGGCAGGCAAGGTTCCTTGGGTGAATTTGATATCTTTTATTAGACCAACCCAAATGGTTGGAGAATAGTTATTAAGCAAGCTTTCGGGTTCAAAAACCCTTCGTCAGGCTAAGGAAGCTTCAGCAGTTGGTGTGTGCTCTTCATTCCATCCAGGAAAAGCACACACCAATTGCTGAAGCTTCCTTAGCCTGATGAAGGGTTTTTGAACCTGAAAGCTTGCTTAATAACTATTCTCCAACCATTTGGGTTGGTTTAATAAAAGATATCAAATTCATCCAAGGAACCTTGTCTGCCTATGTCCTTAGACCAACATGGCTACAACCCAAACCCCTGCTGCTGAGTGCACAGTGCTTCTGTGGGACGCTCCATCTACCCCAGTACTGCAGCATTCATGAGCCACTTGATGCCTTGAGGCATGTAGAAAAACATTTAAAGCTGTGTCTACGTCTAAATCACCAAATCTTTCTAAATCAATTTGGCGGGTTCCGATTCAACTTTGAGAGATTAAAGGGTCTCCTGATTCAATTCAGATTCAGACATTCAGCCACCGAAGGGGGCAAATCTCCACTGAATCAAATCAGTGACCGAAGCTTTGTACAGCCTTAGCAGAGATGCAAAATGGGAGGAGAGAGTGAAAATCAAATAGCCATTTGTTGTTTGATGAAACACAATAGGAGTGCTATATCTTAGAATTATTTCTTAGTTTTAAAGCAGGTTTCAAAGGCTTTGGGCTACTTTACAGCTGCTATTCATGCTTTCCAGGTTGGAAGTTTTGAAGTCCCAGGTATTTCCATCATCCACAATGGGTGGAACAGAGGAATACATAAAACTATGGCAAGAGCAACTAAAGGTAGGGGATTGAAGCCCAGAGTGACTTACCCAGGGTCATAGGCAGAGAGTCTACAGACAAGTAGGTAAATTGGTATAAGATTTTTATGATAAAACTTAAAAGTCCTTTTTAGGTGGATCTTTTAGGTTCTGTCCTTAGGGACCAATACACCAGAAATCATTGCCTAGTTTCTGGAATGTAGCAATCCAAAGAGGAGGTCTGGAAAAATCCATCATCCATCAACAAAAGGTCAGCTGCAGTAGCTCCTCACTTGCAACTAATTAGGAATGGGTGAAGCATGGGTGGGGGGTAATGATGCAGGGGAGGCTTTATATTTAAAATGGAACTTCTTTTCTATTTGGCACTTCTTCTTAAAACCAAACAGTAATTTGGAGGAAATCTCAGACTTGGTTTTTCTTATCCACAGAGTTGAACTCCAGAATGCATCAGAGAGGTTCCTAGCATTTGGCTTCTGACTCTGGCTTGGTCTAAGTGCCAAGGTCTGTGCCCTGGGTGGAAGCAGCAGCTACCATTCTTGTTCCCTCTCTCAGTGGGTGACTGGGACTGTTGCCCCTGTCATCTACTGCTTGTTATGCTACTGGCCACAGCTATTAATCTTCCCCTATAAGACAGCCATATACCCATGGCTGTACATGGCACCAAATATTTGTATTCCAATAACGCGTGTTCCGGTTGCATTCGTCTTCCTGAGCTATTTCCTTAGTGTCTCAGGAGAAAGAGGGACCAGTTTTTACATTATTTTAATCAATCCCACAAAGGCTTGAATATGATTTAAAACAGTCCCAGAAAACTAATAGTGCTTTCAAGGAGGCACCTCAGCTGCCTAGACACATGCTGGTTTGTGTTCCAGTTAGAACACTCCAGTGTCACCACAGCATCATGTGTATTAAGCCTCCCTGTGTTTTAAAATGGCCATGGGGGCGCTTTAGCTAAATCTCATTGAATGAGGTTTAGCTAAAGCATCCCACAGCCATTTTTAAATGTGTCGGTCTTAATACATGTGACGGTGAGGTTTTTTAATTAGAGCGGCTCTCCGAAATCCTCTCTAATTAAAATACTGCCCCACCCTGTGCACATGTGTAGTTAGCCCTCAAGACAAAACACAAATACACAAGCTCATGCAATGCTTAAGCTAGTATTCTGGAGCCCAGAACACTGCTAAAGAAAGAAACTATTGAACACCCACATGGAATAGAGAGAAACTTTACTAGAGCTATCTTTCAAAACCACTAGGCTTAATTTATCCCTGGTGGCACGTGAGGGAGTGACTCCATCAAACCCATAGGCCATAGTAAGTTTTATATATATTTGTATAAATGGGTTTCTTCACATTCATCGCAAGAGGAATAACAGGTACAGAGAAGAAAAAAAGGAGGAATGATGGCTTCTAAAAGCATCTTATTATAGGTTTAATTTAGATGGGCTTTGGTACTAATGATTCATTAGGTTATGCCCTTTAAATGGTTTTGTCTTGAAAATGCCAACATTTTGAAGCAGACTGGAATATATTTCTCATGCATCAGACCTTGTACTTGTTATATTAAGGTTGGGTTTTTTATTCAAGAAGATCTTGTAAATTATGTACAGTGCATAACTTCTGCAGTTTTTGTTTCCTGCCTCTGGAGTAACTGGGGGAGACTATAACAAATTGAATTAATGTCTGTGTCTCATTACTTTGGGTATATTGTGGTGATCAGCTGTCTAAAAGTTTTGCTAGAAGAACAAGAGTTTTAATTTAAAATTCCAACTACCAAGTACTGAGAATGTGAGAGAAACCAGGAAGAAACTAGCATGGACAGTTGTGTATATGTATATACATGTGTGAGTGTTGCATGCATATCTGTGCGTATGTGGTGTTTGGATTCATTCTTGATTTTGGGGTGTCTGTTCATAGATTCATAGATGTTAGGGTCGGAAGGGACCTCAATAGATCATCGAGTCCGACCCCCTGCATAAGCAGGAAAGAGTGCTGGGTCTAGATGACCCCAGCTAGATACTCATCTAACCTCCTCTTGAAGACCCCCAGGGTAGGGGAGAGCACCACCTCCCTTGGGAGCCCGTTCCAGACCTTGGCCACTCGAACTATGAAGAAGTTCTTCCTAATGTCCAATCTAAATCTGCTCTCTGCTAGCTTGTGGCCATTGTTTCTTGTAACCCCCGGTGACGCCTTGGTGAATAAATAGTCACCAATTCTCTTCTGTGCCCCCGTGATGAACTTATAGGCAGCCACAAGGTCGCCTCTCAACCTTCTCTTGCGGAGGCTGAAAAGGTCCAGTTCCTCTAGTCTCTCCTCGTAGGGCTTGGTCTGCAGGCCCTTAACCATACGAGTTGCCCTTCTCTGGACCCTCTCCAGGTTATCCGCGTCCTTCTTGAAGTGTGGCGCCCAAAATTGCACGCAGTACTCCAACTGCGGTCTGACCAGCGCCCAACAGAGGGGAAGTATCACCTCCTTGGACCTATTCGTCATGCATCTGCTGATGCACGATAAAGTGCCATTGGCTTTTTTGATGGCTTCGTCACACTGCCGACTCATGTTCATCTTGGAGTCCACTAGGACTCCAAGATCCCTTTCCACCTCTGTGCCACCCAGCAGGTCATTTCCTAGGCTGTAGGTGTGCTGGACATTTTTCCTCCCTAGGTGCAGCACTTTGCATTTCTCCTTGTTGAACTGTATTCTGTTGGTTTCTGCCCACTTGTCCAACTTGTCCAGGTCTGCCTGCAGCTGTTCCCTGCCCTCCGGCGTGTCCACATCTCCCCATAGCGTTGTGTCATCTGCAAACTTGGACAGAGTACATTTCACTCCCTCGTCCAAGTCACTGATGAAGACATTAAAGAGTATCGGTCCAAGGACCAAGCCCTGCGGGACCCCACTGCCCACACCCTTCCAGGTCGAAACCAACCCATCTACCACGACTCTCTGGGTGTGACCCTCCAGCCAATTCGCCACCCACTGGACTGTGTAGTCATCCAAGTCACAGCCTCTTAACTTGTTCACCAGTATGGGTGAAGACAGGTAAGACAGGTTATGATTCTATTCTCTAGGTACTGCACCTTTAGGCTAGGTACAGACAGTCAAAAAGCCCAAGGCTGAATCAATTCAGTCTATGCAGATTAGTCTAAATTGCACAGATTAAATTGAAACAAATGTGAACAGACATCTATCTTTGATTCAGTCCAGAATCATGGCACTAGGACTCTGCAGCATAGGCAACTGGTAGGGGGTGCACATGCCCCTCCTGACGGGGCTGGTGCCCTTCCTGACAGCTGACACTGATGCTGTCAGCAGGGCTGGTGCCCCCCTGACAGGGCTGCTGCCATTGGTGACATCTGTGGGTGTCCCCCCCAAATTCAGGAGGCACCAGTTGCTCATGCTGTGCAGGGTTGCTCATCACTTCCTCTTCTTGCTTCCAGATGCCTCCGAGATATGTAGTCTACAGTTGCAGCCAGCAGTAAGTTTGAGCAGGGGAAGAGGAGTTTAACACCCCCCTCCCTGGCCCCAGACCCCAGCCAGGGTTTGCCTGGGGGGACAGTCCCCCCCGTAGACTGGGCTGCATCCCCAGCTAGGCTTCCCTACCCCCAACCCCAGTCAGCCAGCCTTCACTGCTCCAGCTAGGAAGCACAGTGGTGGGGCCAGCCCTGCTCTCTGGAGCAGACAGCATAGCCCATCCCAGGACTGGAAAGCATGCTGGGATGCTGAGGGACTGTGATTTAACTTGAACCAGGAAGGGGTCTGGGACAGAAGTTTCATAAATCAGTTTGATCAGAATCAGTTAAGTCTGATACTACATTCAATCAGATTTATCTTAAACCACTTTCAGCCATTTTGAAACTAGTTTACTAGTTTTTACTAGTGCACTGAACTTCTGTTCTGTTACAGGTTTAAACTAGTTTCTGATCACTTAAACTGGTTTATATGCAACTTCTGTCTCTAGCCTTAATTATTTATCTTGCTAGTTAGATGAGTGAAATTGAGACACTTCAAAATGGAAGATTTTACAAGGTAATCTACTCCGGTTTCCTCTTTCATGTAGATATCATATTTACTGATTATTTATTATTTGTATGAACTCAGAGCACTAGTCATAAATCCGAAGTAAACTTCTGAAGGAAAAATTGTAGTTCCCTGTTACAAAGAGTTTACAGTCTCAGAAGACGGGAAATACACATGGATACAGACAGTAATAATAGATACAAGAATAGATACAAGGGAAACAATGACACAGAATTGAGGCATGATAGGCAGTAATATTGGTAACCTACCTGTTAAGTGTAGGATGAGAGGTTGATAGTCATCAAAGCAATGGGGAGCTTTAAGAAGGGATTTGAAAGGGATAATGCTATAACTTTTCAGAAATTTACAGGGAGCTCTGCTCAGGAGGAAGGGCAGCATGGAGAAAACACTATGCTACTTGTCTGAAAATTGAACAAGTAGGAAATGGAGACTGCTATCCTGGACTGATGGGAAACCGGAGTCTATTTCAATTGTGAATAAGATCACAGGAGTGCTAAGGTAAGCTATGAAGGACTTTAAAAAGTACAGAAAAGTAGCTTATGTCTGAGATGACAGAGATGGGAGCTAGCAGGGTGTGACAGGGCCCTGCCCAAGTTGCCAAGTTGGTGGCAGTTGCTTGGTGTGAGTCCAGAGAAGAAGAAAGGCATGTAGCCCCACTGGAGGGGGTGCATACCCAACTGCTCCAGATCAGTGATCATAGGCACCACCTCCCCATAGTTAAATATTCATCATATAGAAACAACAAATTGTAGTGGGCAAGAGGAGGAAGGTACATCGCGACCACATGAACGGGGCATGCACACTGACCATTGGCAGCTCTCTCAATCATGAACCTGTCACACAGGGGAATTCAAAGAAGTGGATAACATGGTCAAACAAATGGGCTCTGGAAAATTATCTTTGCAGTAGTTCTCTGAATGAACACAACCAGGACAATCCTGCAGTTGGTGTGGTTAGAATACAGTGACCGAGATGTGAGCCAGGACTTTTGGGTATGGCAGGGATGGGAAAGTTCATATCCTAAATATAATGCAAAAAGAATCTCCAGGAGTTAGATATAGCCTCAGATGAAAGACCTAGGGAGAGGTATGAGTCAGTACCAGGACTGGGGGAAGGAGTGGCAAGAGAGGGATAAACCTTGAGCACAGCCTTAGAAGGTAAACTGGAATGCCATCCTCCTTCTCCGAGACTTTGTTGTGGCAGGAGTAGCCCCCTGCCACCCAGCTGTATGAGCTTGGCACGGGGACACAGCTGAGCTGCAGCTGGCCTTTGAGACCACTCCTGCCCCCTCAAATGTGGGGAATTTTGCTCAGGGTGTAAAATTGGTTTGTTATACCTCTGGTCTGGGTTAAAGACAACACACACTTATAGTTCTGACAGACATACAAGACTATGTCTACACTGATTGTGAATGGAGGCTGCAGGCAGGTCATAGAGAAAAAAAAAAAAGAGAGATTTGTTTGACCCAAACTAAATATCCAAGAGGAGATGTCAAGAAAAAAGACCAAGTTCTTAGTTTGGAGAGAAGGAAATAGGGATGGGCTAGAGACGTAGATCTGTTGTCAGCACAGTGTCACCCTCATTTGTTTGAAGACAAGATTATCTAGAAGTGAAGTGTGTTATGTCGTCAAGGTAAAATAAAGAGCCTGGACTGAATAAAAACATCATTTGGTCATTGTTTTGGGAAAATCCTAGCACTGTTAAATTCTTCTTTCTGAAAGAAAATTCTCTTTTCTTTCAGAAAGAAGAAAGATACATATATTAATTGAGATATTTTCAAAGGACAGTCATTAGATTACTTTAAAAGTTTAAATATGCATAGTGGTGACAAGCTTACAAGATCGTTTTCAATTCTGATGAAAAACAGCTCAAAATGTACACTGAAAACTTTAGCCAAAATTACATCCTGTTTTCCAACAGCTCTAACAGTGACCATAATTTAGGCCTTGACCTTATAAGTTTTTCAGCAGAAGTCTGACTGCTTACAGTACCTTGTGGCACCAATGCCTTAATTGGCTATTAGGATTAAGAAAGTGAGACAGAATTAGAATGTTGAATTCAGCAGATCTTTTTTTTGATAAAAGGGAAAAATAGAATGGATAGAATGGGGTGTCTGCATAGAGGAGGGAGAGAGTGGTGGAAAGAGAAAAGGATATATTTATTTCAAAGCTAGTGACAAATACAAAGAGTGATTAAGATATGGTGTTAAATATTAAGAAGCCAGAGGTAAGTTAGAAAAATAACAGCTGAGATTATTAAAAGCTAAATCATACTACATGCACCAGATGAAATAAGAAAGCTCTGGCCTATTCAAGAACTTCATCCAAATGTCCCTTCCAGCAGGATATTAACTAGCACTAGGGTGAAGTTATTGTAGTGAACAATTTATTTATTAAATGCAATCTTTTCTCCTGATTATTATTTGTACATACCACAAATGCATTCATAGCTTTGCATTGAATAATGTTTTATACAAGTCAATTTCAGCCTACGGATAACCTGTGAATTGACCGCTGATTATTGTTTCAAGTGCACAGTATTTTATTAGGAAACAGGGCATATCTGCATTCTTGGAATTAAAAAATAAAGTCAAAGGTTTTCATAAACCCAGCAGCCCATAGGGCAAGTATGGTTAAGGCATAGCACTTTATATAACCAATGGCATGCAAGGGAGAGAGGTGGTTGGCGTCGCATCCAGTGCTCATGTTTATACATTATTGCTTTAAAAACATACATCACTGTCTTTTGATTCTCCAGCCTGAATAGCTGGATGCCCATGGATGCCCACTTACAACTGGGGACAGCCTTGACATGAGTCCAAATCAGGCCTTAAGCCAGGGGTGGGCAATTATTTTGGCTGCAGGGCCATTTAATGAGTTTTGGTGAGCTATTGAAGGCTGCAAATGTAAAATCTTTTAGAAGATACTATTTTAACAAATTATACATAAAAAACAAATCCTATGCTAAAAATCAAACATCTCCTGTAAGATAATTTTATTTCAAAAATAATTTTTGTCCTGATTTATGTTTTTTGAGTAGGGTATATAGAGGGGATTGCATAATAGCTCAAACTAAACTCTTACTCTTGTACATTGTGTATGTGGGGGGGGTGTGCACATATGTGTATGTGGGGCTTCCTGCATGCTAGGTCCCAAGAGCCGGCCATGGGTAGGGGGAGGAACGGGAGGCAGGGGGCACACGCAGCAGAGCTCTCCTGGGCAGTTTGAGTAAAGATGTCCTGTGAATCTCATGTTTAAAAACTTTCTATACCTGCATTTATGCTAAGATATTAGAATGTCTACTTCAGTTTTAATATTTTAAATGTCAATAAAAACTTCTCCTAAAATATTTGCAGACAGTGAACACACAGGATGCATACACAGTGATAGGCCTGCTAAAGAAGTTCAAGTAAAAATATCCAAATAGGTTTATGAATTGTTCATTCAGCTTCAAAACTGAGTAACATATTTGCAGAATCGAATGATTCATTCTGAAGCATCCTCTTATTCAGTTTTCTCCTTGGATAAATATAATATGAGGTCAAGGCATTAACCAGTGGCTTTACATTTTAACCTATGCCTATTGAATGCTGCAGAACTGTATTGTTTCTTTATTTTTCCCAACACTGAATACTCATTCCTGTTTTTCATTTCTTGTCTTTGATACAAACTTTTCAGTATTATACAAGCAGCAATATGACTCAAACAGAGAATGGAACCTTACAGTGCAAAGTGTTGTATATAAAGAGTTGCAAAGTGTTGTATATAAAGTGTGTATATACCTATATATTTTACTTATATATAGTAAATTAAAACTTGTTTTTTAAAAAAAGTATGCAATCTAAATAGCAAAAATGAGAATTGGTTAAGGTATAGAAGTGGTATTTGCATTTTACAGGCAGGAAACTGAGCCATAGGACATAAATGACTTCCCAGGGCCATGCAGGAAAACTGTGTCAAAGCTGAGAAATGAATGCAAATCTCCTGACTAACTCCAATCTTTAACCACAAAAACAATCTCCAACTTTCTTCTCTTTGGCCACTCCTCTCTACTACTCTGCTGCTAAAGTCTCCTTCCTTTGATAAGGTTATTCTGATCACAGCTGTGATTCTAGTATTGGTTTTGGCTTCCTGATATATACAGTTCAAAATATCCCATACTTACTCAAATTTAAGATGAATCTGAATTTAAGACAACTCCACAATAATTAGATTCTGCTCCCGTTCCTCCCCCTTACCTTTGTTCCATGCTGGCAGACTCAGTTGCTGTTCTAGCCTGGGGCATGGAGCATGGCCTCTGGGCCCAGCTCAGCCCCTGTAGCAGTCATGTGGGCTGTGCACCACTGGTACCAGCTGGGCTGGGGCCAGACCCAGTGCCTCAGGCTCCAGCATGCAAGGAGATTGCTTGCATGGTGCAAAGATAAGCAGGGAAGAGAGGAACAGGTGGGGAGCAGAGGCTGTGCTAGTGGGGGGAGAGATGGGGTAAGAGGCTGCAGGATATGAGAGTGGGGATATGACAAGGCTGCAGTGGGGACGAAGGAGCAGGCACAGCTACAGCTATGGCTGCAGCCCCAGCCCTGGGTAGGGGCTGGTGCCTGAGCCGCAGCAGCTGCCTGCCCTCCCACAGCCCTTGTACTCAATTCTAAGACAAGGGGTATTTTCCCCCACCCCGTATTAAAATGGGAAAAAACCCCCCTCATCTTAGGACGTCTGCCTCAACTTTAAAATCCTGTACAGTCTTACACCTTCATTTATTTTGATCTCATTTCCTTCTACTCTGCTCCATGCACTCCTCAACACTCTCCCTCTTGATGCTCCCTTTGTCTTTCCCATCACTCCTGGTTCCATGCTTCTCCCAGGCTGGAGCTACAGTCTGCCTTTCAATTTCCCCCATCTCTCTCTCTCTCTCCCCCACTTCAAATCCTTCCTTAAGTTGTGTCAAAAATTACATTTCACTGTTGGATAGAAATATAGACTTATGGCAAAACTGGATATATTTGGGAGAACATGCTATTTCTGTCATTTTGGGGGATTGTCATGAAATACTTTTGATGACCTGATGATCCACTCTGATTTACTCAACCATTATCCCATGAGACCATTCCTTCTAGTAAACTATAGTACAACCCGGATCATTCATACAGGGGTGGTTCATAATCTTCTTAATTCACAGCAGGTTACCAAATTAAGGTAAGATGCTCAGTCACCTGCTGCAGCTTTTACTTCAAAGCACTCTGCTTCTCCACTCAGCTGAAGCTCATCAGCCATCCTGCACAGCTGACAAGAGAAACACCAAACAGCTGGAGCACCTCAGTGGATCTGTGCAGCTGTTTATAGCAGTTCTATCTGTCTCTAGTTACTTTGCAAACCCTGATCTTCCCTGGGACATCAGGAATCTTGTTTCTTGCATTTGTCTGAGATACATTCAGAGTTCATCATATGACTGCTGTCTAGCTCATGGCAGGATTGGGGCCTAAGAGTCCATCTGTGTAAATACTTACTCCTGTGAGAGTACGTATGCTTTGGCACAGAATCCCATTAAAGTAATAATTCATAGAAGTCCAACACAACTGATGAAACCAGTGAAACCTACCTTAACAGGTAGTTCAAGGGGCTAAGGAAAACAGGATGTGGCTTTCGATAAAGGTGAAACAAACCTGGGTCCAGACACGTAAAGAATAAACAAAATCTCACTGAAACAAATATAGTATATAAGCATCTCAACAAAAACAGCAACCTTGGTAGACAATATTTATGTCTAGATAAATGAGCTAAATTACACCACTAAAATTGAATGCAATGAACTATCAACTCCACTACAGTTCAAATTTGTTTAAGAAAGTGTCATGGGTTTTGTGAATTATTATTTTAGCAAGTTGTTTTTAATTTCAAGAATTTATCTTAGTCTCTTACATAGTTTTACAACAAGAGAAAATGTTACCAGAATCTTTGAAACCTCCTAGCTTCCAAGAATAAATCTTTATAAGCTACATCCCAAAATTTGTCCATTTCATTCTTTAGTTTTTTTTATTTCCTTGCTCTGACTTCAGTGATTCTGCAATCGATGCAGTGCAGTTGATAACGTGTGTAACAAGCAGTCTGTTGCAACAGCAAGCAGGCTGTTTCATCAGCAATACCACTTACAGCTAGATGGTCTTTGCTATGATAAGATCTGGCCGGAAGAGGCTGCCCACAACCCAGATGTTATTCCACCCAACTAACCTCTTCTGTTATGGCTGCAGGCCACCTGGTGGTGAGGGCAGGCTGGGCAGCAGACTGCCTGATTAGCCTCTGCTGCTACTGCAGCCCTATTACTGTTGCTGCCCAGTGGAAACGATGACAAGGCTGCCTGCAACCTGCCCAGGGTGGTAAGGGCTGATTGGATGATTTCCCTGCCTGATCATCTTGGCAACAGCTGGTGATATAGAAATGGCAGCTGGAACCCTTAAAAAGCTGGCATCATTAAACTTGAAAGTTCCCAGTATTGTGAAGGAACTTTCAACTTAGATGGTACTGGTTCTTCCACCAGCACTGCTGCTTCCACTACTTTGCCTGCAGGGATTTTCATAGCTTACTGCTTTCACAGAGGAAGGCAAAACTCCCATAGCCCAAGCCAATGTGACTTAAGAGAAAAATTCCTTCCTGGCTCCAGCTTCAGTGAGTAGTAGGACCCTGAGCAGATCTCTGGTCTTTTTAAGTACAGGTGGCTCAGCATCCACGAACCAAAGCCCACCAGATTTCATGCTGACCCAGGTCCCAGTGTTCCAGAGGACAATAAACCTCTTTCACCTCCCACCAGAAATCAGCAATATTCATGAAGAGGAAAGAATTCCTTTCCTGCCTCAAGTGGTGACCAGCAAAAGCCCTGAGGCATGGGATTGCCAGATAACACAACCATAGGAGAGGATCCTATAATGATATTCATTTATTGGTGGGGGGGGAGGGGTTTCAAGAAAGTCTAAATGATTTTAGTGGGAGCAGATGTAGGCCAGTGCTGTGCACTTTTGAAAATTTCATCCGTATATTTAAATATATTGAATGCCCCAGAATTTAGCAGCATCATGGTAGTAGTAAACACTTAGCATGTACCTTTTTATAGTGCCCCTGTCAAGTACAGAAAGCAATCAAGTCATTGTTAAACAGTGGTTCCTAGCATATGGCCAGTCTCGGGAGGTAACTCAAACATTAGCAATTAGCATGTTTTGTCACAATGTTATTTTCAGAGCGTACAGTTTAATTAAAATAGGTAGCCGTGATATAGTCAGCTGTTTAAACATCAGTGAGATACATCTGGCTGAAGTTTACAGTCAGCATTTTGACAAGTTTAACTGGTAAACATTTCAGAGGTGCTTAAGTGATTTGGAAGCCTAAGTTTAACTCTCTTTGACTGAAGTCATTTGGGTAAGTTTGAAAATTTTTTTCCAGCTACCTAAAGATACCGTCTCATGTTCCACTATTTGAATGTGCCAGTATTTCAATCTACCATATATACATTTTTTATTATAAATCAATCAATCAGCATTCTGAGATTATCCAGTGGCTTTGCTTGTGACTTTCTTTGTCTCTTTAAGCATGATTATAAGATGTCTGTGCTTTAGTTTTTTTCATCATGAAAACAATGATTTGGAGTTTCAGAATGAAGATATCTAAAACCAAAAGAGGTATCCAAATAAGTGACCTGAAATTTTACTATTGATATCAACAGAAGCAGAACTGCCCTAAATTAGTGATTCTTATATTTGGATTATACATGTAACCTTTTATGTAAACCCCAATTTATATCTATCTGTATTTTATATAACTTTATATGTACACATATGTGCCCACATACATGCATGAATGGAATTCAGATAGTAATGAAAATGTATATATTGATACAAGCATAAGAATTTTGTACATAGACTGTTTTATTTTATTTTTTTTATGTATTGTGGGGGCTAGATAGAAAGTATTCTCAGTGGACTAGGACTTTCAATATGAAATTTACCAGCAGTGTAAATAACTATTCCCAGAACAACTGTAGACCTGGAATTTAATGTCATATCACAAGAGCTTCTCCCTTATTTTTGTGGACATATCTCTCCATATGATGAGCTTTGAAGGCCTGATTTTCAGAAGTGCTGAGCATCCACTGCTCCAGCAGAAATCAGTGGGAGCTACAGGGGCCCAGTGCTTTTGAAAATTATGCTTGTATTTTTGGTTCAAAAGCAGCAATGCCTGATTGCATTATTTACATAGCATGTTACAGGTGGACATGCTGGGATATAATACACAGATTTCAGAGCCAGCACTTATGTGGTACTGTAAATCTTAGCATTATATAAAAGTTGCATTGTTATTGAAAAATATATCCAAGACATCCCTAATAATTGCATTGGCTACCTACCAGCATGTGCAATATTAGGCATCACATTGTGCTTGAATTGTTCCCAAACTATGCCAGAAGAGGAGAGAGCGATGGGTTCCTCTGTGTTCTCTCTTCTATCCTTTCTGAACACCCCTTGAGTGATTGGCTCCAAAACTCAGGGAAGAGGAGAGGACTGAACTGGGAAAGATAGGAGAGCCAGGAAATAAGGGTGATTTTTGGAATCTCTGCTAATATCCACCTGGCAGGGATATGACTCACTTGAACAGGAAGAAAGTGATTCCCATAGGACAAGAGTTTGGCTTTAAAATGTTGGTTTCAGTGAATTTCAATATGCATTTTAAAATTCATTAGGGGAGTAAATGCTTTTTGTCAAATTAAGCTATTCTGGCTGTCTCTATTAGGCAGATGCAACCCAAATTTTAGCAAAAGAAAAAAAAAATGTCCTCCGTGTCTACATTTTAAACTGACATTCACCTTGTCTCCTTATGCCTGACTACAGTCAAAGATGTATGAAATGTTGACCTTAGAGCCAAGAGAAGGGAGAAATTTGCAAAAATCTTAAAAAAAAAAAAATCTTCCTGATTTATCTTGTATTGATATTTTGATGAAATTTGACTAGTTTTGTAGCTGGTAAACTAACAGGGAAAAATTATCAAACATATTGCCAATTATTTATTATTTTTTGAATTGTAATTACATTTTAAAATTTGTAATTACATTTCAAAATTATATTGTGGCCTTATCAGAAGCAACCAGATCATGGAACAAATTCAGTAGAGTCTGGATTGTCATGTATCACTGAGATCAGAACATGGTGTGTTCATGTCTGCTGGGATGTTTGATTCATATGAAAGAATAATGGGGTGAATAGATTTTTCCCTGCTAAATTATCCTTTGTTGTATCTGTATGGTAAATACACTGAAGCAGCATGGAAGCACAAACTGCAGTTACCAAACTGAAAAAAAAATAGTACTGAATCCTACCTTACATGCAGGTTGGAGTGTGTTGTTATTAAAACTAATGGAAGTCAATATTCTCTATCTCAGCCCATTGTATTTTTATGAAGTGAGGTCAGAGCAGATCTAGGCTATAGAGAAGCTGAAGCTTTCATAGGGATTACTTTAATATCTAGCATTTTTTGACCTTGAAGCATGCATACCTGTACTTCTACAGTATCTAGATCACCTCTGATATGTATAAAAACTGTTTTAGTTTTCTTTTAACTTCAGAGGTCACAACTGCTCTGATAGCTGCTGAGATACTACAGGGATGAGTGTGCTATATGTTGTGACAGTTGCTACAGATAGACTCAACTTCTTTAACACATCTCCTATCTGTGGACTATATTCTGCATTGGCAGGGGAAATGGAATGGTTGAACTAATGCTGTAGTTCTTTTTCTTTTTTTTTAATCTTTGAAGTCTAGGGTTTTAAGTGTTGCTATGCCAAATGCTTTTGCCTTCATTAAGGCAGACCCCTGCAATCTGTCAGAACTCTTGATGAACTGCAGATGGACGTTCCCCATTAGGGCTGCACAATGGAGATTATCCCAACTCCCAGCTGCAGCAATCCCAACATCCTCACATGTCCAGATCAACCATTAAATATCATAGGCCTGTGCTCTGGGGTCACATGGTTCCCCTATTTCCTTCAGATTTTGATGACTTCTTAGGTCCTTTTTGCAAGATTCCCTGTTTTGGTGCCAGTGACCTACAAAAAATGCTTCACTTCATTGGAAATCTTTCCTTCTAGGTAACTTTCCCTCTATAAGTCGGGTGCCCATATGGGACCACAGGAAATCTGGGACATTGCCCCCGTCCACCAAGTCAGTGGTGCCACATTGTTGTGCCTTCACACCAGGCAATACCTGGCACCCCTGTGATTCCAGGGTGCTCGTTTTAATTTTCACCATCTGACTGGCACCAGCCTACAAAATCCAGAACTGTCCTGGCCAAAGGGGGATGTATGGTCACCCTATCTATAAGTTTCACTTTGCATCCTTTGTTTGTTTGAGTTTGACTGTTTGAGGCCAGCAATAACATCTAGAGAAAATACTATATAACAGTAAATGTTACTATATTTTTATTTTCATAACTATTGTTACTAAACTAAGAACTTGATAGCAGAACATTCATGCACTGAAGCATTTATAGGCTAAATAGACAGAGAAGACAAAACAGGAGAGGAGACAGAGGCACACAGAGGCAAAGTGATTTGCCCAAGGAAATAGAGTAGGTCAGTGGCAGAGTCAAGAACAGAACCTTGGTTTCTAAAGTTTCATTTGTATTTTGCTATATTCTCTTTAATGATAAAGCTGTGAACTGAGTCTTAAGTTAGTCAGTTCCCACAGAGAAGCAGATGCTAATCATAATTGTTGCTAGTATGAACCTAGCAATGTTTCATTGACCAGAGTGGAAAGTTGTGTTACAATACTGTGACACAGAAGAGGGCCATTTGTGACTGCTATGTGTTATCTGTTATTTAATATCACTGATGTTACAAAGATAACATGGCCTACACACTAGCAATAAAAGGGGAACTTGCCAGGTTTTTCAGGTGGTAGGTCAGGTACACACTGCGTATTGAATATAGAGAACGTATAACATTGATTTCTGTAGTATAACAGTGACGAATCAAGTTTATCATTATAAAATAGCAATATACAGCCATATGGCCATGTAATATTTGCTATGGCAGTTATTTGCTTATTAGCTCAACAAAACATCCATACCAAGCATCCAAGAAAGCTAAACACTAAACAGTATCTTCTGTCAGAGTATGCTATTGATATTTTTTAACTTGGATTTCAAGTAGACTTCAAGAAAAAGAACCCCCAAATCTAATGAGAAATAAAATATGTAAAAGCTAGGAAGCAGCATTACCACAGGGAAATACTGTAAAATGCTTATGATACATGTGTATAAGTTTGTCAAGCAAAATCTCATGCATCATATTACATTTTTTTTTAAAAAGCATAGAAGATGCTGCATCCAAGTGCTTTGCAAATGGAACACAAGTTTTATTTTAAATATATATCCAGACAATAAAGCTGGCAATAATGTGTAGGCTGTTATGATTTCCTTTCTCAATGACCTGTAAAAAGAAAAAAGCCCAACTTTTATAATAATCTTTGGGATCCTTTTGTAGTTTAGGAGTTTAAAATGAATAAATCTCCCATAAATAATTCCAGCCACTTCTGTTATTTCTTGAACATAGACCCCTTAAGCTAAATTCTAATCTCATTAATGTAAAAATATTGACTTTGAACCAACTGACTTTGAGTTCACTGTACTTTGGTCTTCAGTGGGAACAGACATGAAGCACCTGATGTTTTGGAGACAGAATGAGACTCTCAATGCTGACTGTGAAGTGTTTTGCAAACTCATGCTAATTTCACTCAATCTTTCAAACTGAAAAATCTTAAAAAGTAAAATGTTCAATTTGCACAATTTTGAACAAGATTTTACATTCATAGTTATGTTTCATTCAGAAATTCACTGAAATTGTATTTAAAATATCAAACTATAGCTTAACAATGATTAGTTTCAAGTAGAACCAAGCATTTCATTTAACCACAAATCATTTTTTGTTTCTTGGAAATGCTCATGAAGCAAAAAATAGTTACTTGCACAGATCTCTCTCTAAGTTTGGAGGTTTATGATTATGGAGCAGTTGACTTGTCTGGCTCTTGTAGACCAGCAGACCCAAGAATCCCTGAAGCCCCTGGCCGGGAGTGCTCTGGAACTGGAAACACTCCAGAAAGCTCCAAATGATTGCCAGGAAACTACTTTTCCAGTTACAAAGGTTTCCCATTGGCATCTATCCCCATTGTTTCAGAACGCTGTGAAAATGTATTGCTATCACAAAACACCCCAAGTTTACCAGATCTCATGCATGGGATCTTTCCAGGGTTAATTTTGGCCAAAAACAGTAATTTACTTATAGAATCAAAGTCAAACAATCTGTTGATTCTTTGAAATTCAGTTTTAGATCTAGTTGGCCATAAAGGGAATGTTCAAAGAGTTTAATACGTAAAGGAGACTACTGTATCCAAATCAGATTGATTTTTTTTGTATTTTTACTTTACAAGAATCCAGATCATTTAGGGTACATCTATGGCCCTAGGTTAAACAAAATATGGACAATATCTTAGTTATTCCCTAGTTTCACACTCAGGTACTTATAGTCTTCTGTAAATCGTCTGTACACAAATCAAGAAAGTAAACATGTTTTGACAGACTTGATCTACCGGAAGAACCCAGGCCCTCAGAGAGGCTTGATCTTAATAGCAGCTAACATGGATTGGAAGGGATTATACGCAATATATTGTGATAGCCCTTTGCAGACTTGCAGTTATGGCAGTGTCCCTGAAAATGCTTGCTCTCATAGGTCTTAGAATGTGCTTTATTTTAGATGAAGACATAAATGATATCAAATGATATATGAATTATTAGGTGTTTGGATAGTAGCATTGCTGTATGAATCACATTAGCTTGAAAGGAAGACTGTTCAGATACCTCATTTTGGTTGAACCCATGGGAGAAAAAGAAGCAGGTGCAAAATTCAGTTCTGGATCCAAACTGAGGGCTATTTAGTTCTGAGGTTTTGGTTTGTGCCTCTGTCTCCTTATTTATTTTCCTAGATAACTCTCCTTGGGAACTTCTAGCCACACTCCTGGTCAAACCATCCCTCCCTACTGAAGTCCTAGAGACTTCAGTAAGAACTACATAATAAATACTCAGACTTGGTGTGCCACCCTTTTTGAAGAATGGAATAGTGTTGGCAGATTCTCTGTCCAACAAATTCCTAAAATATGCATTCATAGAACAAAATTCGAATGCTCCATAATACAGATTAGACAGTGGTACCACATCCTAGACACACTCTTTACTCCTCTTTAACTGAACAGCAGTACAGTGCATGTCTTCTGAGACACCAGGTTGGGGTGGTCACTTTTAATTTGCTTTAAGGTTTGGCTTTCAAAGCCCAACTACATGTCACAGCTAATGGCACACTCTGTCTTAACATTCTCTCTTGCCATAATGTGCAAAGAGATTTTGCTGAGATCAGATGGGAATGGCAATAATAGCAAATAAAAATCTAAATTAAGGAAGAGAGAATAAATAAATTTTTAATCATACAAAATTTAATACTTATGTTAAGGAAAAGAATATTAAAAGTCATTTTATAGAGAGTGAATTTATATTGGAGATGATTTTAAAGTTGTGCAGCTTTGAGTGATATGATAATCATGTTTTTTTTCCCCCTCAGTTGTACTAGGGGATTGAAATTTATATACTCAATAACTAGAAAAGAATCATAAAGGATCAGACTGGAGGAATCTGTCTCACTCTATTTTTTCCTGTCACTCCCATAGCGATTTTAATATTTTTCTTATGTCTCTGCTTATTTCCAGTGCCAAACATTGTTTTCAAATACAGTTGGCTTGGAAATAAGTACTTGAAGCTGCATGCTTCTCTGCAAACAACCGTGCTTTCCAGGTACTACAATGAAATCTTAGCTATAAAAAATGTATAAAAATAGAATGCCAAAGTCTCCTGTCAGCTGTAAACTCAACTAAACAGTCTTGTTGTGAGCCTTAACATTTTTTAAAAACTGTTTTAAACATTTGGCTTCTGCTTTTAGTATTATTTTTTCTTGGTGCAAAGGGATAATATACTTTAAAAGGCTGAACAAAGAGCATAGTTACCCCTTTTGCCCTTTACAAGAAGGAATTAAAGACTGTGTTCTAGTGGATAGGGGACTGGGCTGAAAGTTCAGAGATGTGACTTCTGTACTTAGGCACATTGAGAGTGTCATTTTGTCTCCATGTGCCTCAGTGTCCCCATCTATAAAATGGAGATAATAAGACATCATCCTGTGGGAAAAGCTTTGGAGAACAGAGATGAAAGAGCTAAGTGGTTATGTAAATTCTTTTGGGCTACTAAAATAGTAGAGAACTACTTAAACATTGTATCACTACAATATGCTGTTTGTTAGGTTTTTGTACTTATGAGGCATAAGCTGCTCTTCAGGATTTTGTTCTTGCAAGTCATGGCTAAAATTGTAAATTTATCGAATTCAGTGTAGAGAGTCATATAGGTTTTGTGCAAAAATAGTGAAGTTGCATGGTTACAATCTATCATCTAAAAGTTTTAGTAAAACATCCTGTTACCAAGCCAGAAGGGTTAATAGAGAATATTTGGGTTGTTTCAGGATCAGAATGGAATAAAGATAAAAGTTCCATCTCATTAAAAGATATAATTGAAAAAGTAACTGTGTAGCACTCAGTTTTATAAGCATCCTATCATCCTATTAGAAACTTCCAATAATATAGGCATCCCTCACTTCTTGTCATGGGCTTCTGCTTGACATATTTTATGATCATGCATGTTGAGCTTGTATATTTATTTATAATGGTGAGAAAACTTTCAATGTGATAACACCTCTGAGAATTCTGAAAGGTTATAGAAATGTCTGACAGTACTTAATAAAGCCACAAAATAATTCCTGACAGAAGTGATTGTGTACCAACCTCCTCTATTGCATCCATGAAATTTACACACAAGTTAGGATGAGAAGACCAAATTCAATTTCAGATAATCTATGATAGCAAATACTCACATACATGCACCTTTCTCTATTTCCCTCTCCGTCTTCACAGCGTGTCCAAACTATACATTTGTACTTAGAAGCACAATAAAGGTGTATGTGCTTCAGTTGAGGATATCTAAATGAAGAGTATATTTTGGAGGCACTAGAGTTTCTCTGGGTGCATCTACATGTTCATTAATGCCAGTGCATTAAGTTTCATACTTGCATAACCAAGTACTAAATCAATGCACAGTTACTGGTGCTACTGTGCAGTAGGGCTGGTGCATGGGTTTTTACAGACCCTAACTATGCAGTAGCCTAATACTACTGCACAGTAGTGTATTGGCATGGGTTTTGTCCAGCATGCTTCTGGACAGTGTTATTAGGCTACTGTGCAGTTAGCGTCTTGTGTAGATGCACTCTCTGTGTTCTTATAGTGATGTGCATAGGAACCTGATACTTGTGAGCATTTAGTGCATTATCAATGGTTGTCTTTGATGTTCAGTCTCAGTATTTGTGATAAGGATTATTTAATGTTAATGTCAAATGATTTATTAGCCCCTTCAACAAACATCATGATACATTTACTGAGAAGGCGGTAGTTCGGTCTGGGGTTTTTTTTAAACATAATGGTCATTGCTTTTTTCATTATTGGCATACAACTGTAGCCCACATACTTTCTACTGCCATGTTTAACTTTGGTCGGGAGGAAAAAAAAAAGGGAGAAGGGTAGAAGAGAGGAGACACTGAGCTAAGTCCTGTTCTACTCAATAGGTACCTCATTGGACTTAATAATGATCCTGTTCCAGCCTGCTTGGGTCTCTGAAAAGTAGCTAGTAGAAAAGGTAGATAACTCCTCTTCCTCCCTGCACTTTATAACTGAAGACTTTGTTATACATTGCATTTTGAGTGACTCAAATGTTGGTGGGTGTTAGTGGTAGCTTGAGTTTGGAGCAGTCACATGTTTAGGCCAACAGGGGTCTTGAGGACTGAAAGGTAAGAATCGCCCTCTCCTCCCCCCCATTCCAGCCTTCTCTTCTGCCCCATGCCCTCCAGGGCTCCCCCTGTTCCCTTCCACCCCTCAGAGGTCTCCCAAGCCCTGCTTACCCCAGGGCCTCCCCTCCAATCCCATCTCTTGGGGTTCCCCCTGCCATTGGGGTTCCTCCTTACCCCCTGGCCCTTGCTGGGCCTCCTTCTCCACCCCATCCTTTGGGGTTTGCCCTGCCCTCTGTCCTTGGGGCTCCCCTCTATTCCCTGGCCCTCACAGCTCACCCATGCTCCTGACTTACTTGTGGTTGTCCACCAAGAGAATGGCAGTGGTGGCAGGGGCTGCCCAGGCAAGTTCCCCTTCCCTGTCTGCTCCCCTGGGACAATGCTAGCAGCCAAATGTAGGCTGGGGTGGGGGGTGGGACAAGGAGGCTGAGTGGGGATCTGGGGTGCTGAGGGTTGGCAGGGGATGATGGGCTTGATTCAGGGGGGTGGTGGCAGGTATGCCGTGATGTGCACAGCTGATTTGCTTCACTTGGGGAAATGCAAGTTTCCTGTTGTCTTATCCACTGATCCTATGTGACAACAGATGACGTATTGCCCACTTGCAGAGGGCACATTTTTAAGTGGAGAGAAAACTGGGACTACATCGGAGTGTTGAACCAGCATGTCTCTGAAAGAGAGGAAAACTGTACAAGTACTTCCAGGGTTCATGGGCCTGATCCTGTGTAGGAATTACTGGGGTGCACAGGATTGGGGCCCTCAAACCCCTGGAGTGCCTGCCAGGGGTGACCAGAGCTGCCCATGCTCTTACACCTTAAAAGAAACAGACACCCACCCCTAAGTAGCAACACATATTGCTACTACTTACTTCACGGCCACAAATTTTGGGCATTTGCGATGTAACAAGGAGCATGGATATCTTTTTGCTAGGCCTTTGTGCCACCATACAAATTCTTATGGTGCCACAAAGGTAATGTCTGTTTCCACACTTGGAAATTATCTCTGAAAGATGTTCCATGGGTAGTGTGGGCATTTAAGGTATAGCTGTGCAAACACTATGTTGGATGTGAATATATGAAACAGCCACAAAAGGTACAAGTATGTATAAGGAACTGTTGTAGATTTATTTTATATTAGCTAAACATTGTTTAAAAATTATTCATAGTTTTTAAAATACTATTTATTATGCTCTATACTGTTTACAGTATTTTCTGTGCATTAAATGTTCGGTATATTAAGAAACTGTATGGTCAGTGCCGTTGCAAGAAGTTTGATGCCTGGGGTAAAGCCTGCAGGGGCAGCCTGCCCTTGCCCCGTGCACAGATCTGGGGGGCATAGGCCCCGCCTGTGCTTGCCCGGGAGCGCTGGCAGCGGCAGGAGCTGCCGTATCCCCATGCCCACACCCCCCCAAATGAGCCACTCGTGGCTCCGTGCCATGGCTTGCCTCAGCTGGGCAACATCTGTTGATGCCCCTTCGCTTCTGCGGTGGGGAGGGGCAGTTGCCCTGCTCACTACCCCCTCCCCCTTGCTCCAGGTTTAATTTTTGTTAAATCACAGCTCAGAAAGCATTACATAAAAGTTAGGCTGAGGGGCAGAAAGAAAGAGAGCATAGTCTAGTTAATATATGATATTGCCTCAATATCTCTCAACCCTAATACACAATCACAAACCACATTTGGTGGTGTGATAGAATAAATTGTTCTTTTGTAGCAATATTCATTCTATAATAATACCTTTTAAATGGTGGACACTCCACAATCTATGAAGCTAAGCAACATATTTTTGCATGACTTGGCTGTGTCCCTTGTTGGTGGTTTGATACAAGCAGGCAGAAGAATTCCTGAGGTGACCTGAGCTCAGAAACACACACCTGTGTTTTCCTACAGGAAGAGGGGGGAAGAGGTAGTAAGCTTGTTAGTCTGAAGTCAGGCAGAAGACAGGACAGATGGCACCTTAGAGAGGTGACAACCTATTTCCTGACATGCTTATGGCTTTCTGAACCAGTTAGTCTGTAAGTTGCTGCCCTAAACTGCCTTCTGCTTAAAGAGGCAACAGAGGCAGTTCCCTTTCTGCTACTGAGTCTCACTTTTCCTGGGCAAGAAACAGCCTACTCTGAACCTCTCAGGGGTATTTTGTGTGATAGGAACCATTCCAGTTTGAACCCCAACATAGAAGCTGTGCTAAAATACTGGTAACAGCCATCCCATAGGGGTACACTAAGAGTGACAGCTTCCTCAAAATGTTCTGCCTTTGCCCCAACTATTTTCCACAGGCTTCCTAATTAACAATTATTAATTGGCAAGTCCTTATAGCCATTACAGTAGAAGCGGATCCTGGTAGAGGAGTTGATGGAGTAAATATTCAGTGACAAGAGCTCACTGGCAAATTGGTATCAAAATGTGTTTGAAGGAAAATGCATATTCTGCCCATAAGTATGGTCTCCCCTCTGTCTGAACCTGTGCAGCGCAGCATGGAAGACTTTCAGTGTGTTAAGGAATACAATAACCATAGTGCTCCTATACGTATGCAGGGAGGCTGATCCGACTCCCTGTAATTATAGCACATCAGAGCAGACTTGGTTAATCAAGTCTGCTGAAGTGTGGTAATTACCACGCACCAGCAGACTTCAGTGTCATGTGTATCAGTGTCCCTGTACTGAAAAATGGTGGCAGGGCACTTTAAACTAAAGCTTGTTCAACGAGCTTTAGTTCAAAGCACCTTGCCACCATTTTTGAGCGTGGGGATGCTGATATACATGACTCTCCGGGCACTTTAATTAAAGCTGATTAAAGTCCTCCCCCTCCCCCCAGAACATGTCTATAAATGCCCATAGTTCATAGAGGAGAATAGAGATATGAAGCTTCCACAAGGCACTGTGCAGCTCAGGCAGATGTTGTCCACTGCCAGACAGACTGAGTATGAAATAGCCTGCTTCCTCAGAACTTCTATTTTAGTGGGGGGAAAAAATTGAGTTTTGATGTTTCATTCCAATTTGAGATGAAAAAAATTGAAAGATCAGAATTTCCCATACAGGAGAGACTGATTTTTTTACTATACCTAGTAACAACCTTAGAGAAATTCAGCTATGTTGTATGGAAAGCCTTAGGTAAGGGGAAAGAAGAAAGAAATGTTTGTGAGGGAAGGGGAAAGAGTTAAGATTGACATGGAAAAGTGAAAAATGCTGCATCCAGTTAAAGTAATAATGTAAGTAAAGAGACTAAAGTTACTTATGCTGCAATTGTCGGTAAGTAGGGAGCATAAGGAAAACAAATGGAAGTGTGGGGCCCCTGCTTAACACCTCAGGACAGCTGGTAATGGACACTGAGGAAAAAATGAACTCCTGAATGCCCACTTTGCTTCGGTATTTCACCGGACCAAGGGAAAGACAAGTGAGATTAGGATCACAGGGGGCACGGTGGGAATGATAGTCTTCCCACTGTGGATGCTAAGCTGGTGCAAAACCACTAGAAAAGCCAGACATTTATAAGGACCAGATGGACTTCTCCCGAGAGTGCTGATGGAGCTGGGTGGGGTCATTGCGGGGCCCCTGGCAAAACGCTTTTAGAAATCATGGCACACAGGCAAGATCCCTGGGGATTGGAAGAGAGCCAGCATTGTGCCCATCTTCAAGAAGGGGAAGAGGAAGGACCCGGGCAACTATAAGCCAATCAGCCTAACCTCCATCCCAGGGAAAATCCTGGAAAAAACTCATTAAATAATCTATGTGCGATACACTCGTGGAAGGTAAGATTCTGAATGACAGCCAGCATGGCTTTGTCACGGGTAGGTCTTGTCTTACCAATCTCATCTCCTTCTATGAACAGGTCTCTCACCACCTGGACACCGGAGAGAAGGTAGACATTATATACCTAGAATTCCAAAAGGCTTTTGATCTACTATCCCATGATATCCTTGAGGGAAAATTGGAAGATTGTGGGCTTAACTGCTCAACAGTTCAGTGGGTGGAAAACTGGCTGCATGGTAGGACCCAGAGAGTTCTCATGAATGGATCTATGTTGTCCTGGTGAGAAGTGGCCATTCGTGTCCCTCAGGGGTTTGTGCTTGGACCGGTGCTTTTCAACATCTTTATCAATGATTTGGATGTGGGGGTGAAAATCTCGCTGGCCAAGTTTGCAGACAACACCAAGTTATGGGGGAGTGTGGCCATGCCAGAAGATAGGTTGCAGATACAGGTGGACCTGGACAGGCTGGAGAGTTGGGTGGACCAGAACCAGATGAAATTCAATGCTCAGAAGTGTAAAGTGCTCCACCTGGGGGCAAACAATCCCCAACATATCTACAGGCTTGGTGGCAACAATTTGACTTGCACCACAGCAGAAAGGGACCTAGGGGTAGTGATCGACCATCACATGAACATGAGCCGGTAGTGCGATGCTGTGGCCAGCAGGGAAAACAACATGCTGGCATGCTTTAAGCATTGCCTCTCATGCAAAACTAAGAAGCTGATACTCCCACTGTACTCTACACTGGTGAGACCACAGCTGGAGTACTGCGTCCAGTTCTGGGCGCTGCACTTGAACAAGGATATGGAAAAACTTGAGAGGGTCCAGAGAAGAGCCACCCACATCATCAGGGACTTGCAAGACAAGCCATATGAGGAGAGACTGAGGGACTTGGGCCTCTTCAGCCTACAGAAGAGAAGGCTGAGAGGGGACTTGGTAGCAGCTTACCGCTACATCAGGGGAGCACTCACTTCAAGAACTTGGTGAACAGCTGTTCACCAGGGCACCCCTGGGAAAGACCAGGAGCAATGGATACAAACTCCTGGAAGGCCGCTTCAGGCTCAATTCTAGGAAAAACTCCTTCACAGTCAGGGTGTCCAGACTGTGGAATAAACTCCCTCCAGTGGTGGTGCAGTCACCTACCCTGGAAATCTTCAAAAGGAGACTGGACAGTCACCTTGCTGGGATCACTTGACCCCAGTTGTCTTTTCCTGCCTAGTGCAGGGGGACTGGACCCTATGATCTACAAGGTCCATTCCAGCTCCTAACAATCCATGAATCTATGAATTTTATGAAATAAGCTACAGGATATTTGGTCTTTAATGGTCACTGGGTGAATCTACATGAGATGTGTTAATGCGCATTATGGGTGAACATCTACATGTGCATGTCATTAATGCACATCAAAAATGGTGAAATTAGGCATGATTATAGTGCATTAATGCATGTGTAGATGTGACCCAGCACTAACTTTAGTACCAAGTCTGCCCAGCTGCTAGGGGCAAATGGCAGGGCTGCAGGGACTTGGGACTAACTTTAGTGCCAAGTGCACTAACTTTAGTCCCAAGTCTCTGCATGTGTAGACACCTGCCAAATTGCTTACTGCACATTAGCTTAATGCCAATTTAAATTTGGTTGCACTTAAAGGAACGTGTAAACGCACCCACTATGGCTTTATAATATCAGTAGTGCCTCCTGCCCCCAGGTGCCTCCTACCATACAGCTGTGGCTCCAATTCAAACTGACTCAGAAGGAAGAGGATCTCGTACTGAATTACCCCTAACACTGCTTACAGCACCTGGGATCTCTTCTTTGCAGGTCTTCCACCCAAATATTGACACAGCATGATTCATTATCAAGTGAGAGCTGACAAGTTCATAGCCAAGGTAATATAATTGCAGATCAGCTTTAAATTAATGTTATAGTCTTGCTATCCATGTCACAATCATCATGACTTTTTTTGTATAATACTCTAATAATGCAGGGTGGGGAGTATTTTAAGTGTTGAACCTGGCATTCAAATAGCATCTAATAGGTGAGACGCTTTTGACTAAAGAGTTGTCGCAACATTCTATTCAGGATCCAGGTTTTGAGCAACCCAAAGTACAAGGGTATTAAGATTCAAAGGTTCAATTTAGTCCATTTGACAAAGAATGCTCATTTATGAAATGAACACCCAGGCTTGTGGTTCAGAAGCCTTTCTGAAAAACATTTCCTGTTAAAACCCAAGAGCATTATTCAGTTTTCATTGTAGTAGTGCAACTACAGGTGGGCAAGAGGGGCACCAGCCTCAGGTACTGACATATGAGGGGCATGAAAATTGTTCCCCACCCCCGTTGATCTGTGCCCTGGTAGCCAAAGTGGCCCCACAGTCTTGCTCTTGTGGTAGCAGCTGGGTGCAAAGACACTGGGCTGCTGCTACTGATTTCAGAGCAAGAGCTTGAGTGGGTGGAGTATATGCTGGCAGTGACAGCAGCAGCAGCCAAGGATTCTTGTGCCTTCCCCGCTCATGGAACCTCTACCCCTCTCCCCCTTTGAATGACACCCTCCCCACCTCTCCCTTCCAAGTTCTCATGCACAGTTCACAGAACCTGTGCATGCACTCCTATGTTCTTGGAACAATGCCCCACCCCCGCCCAACCTCACCAACTCTCCCACAGAGTCTGCCCAGGGCACAAACTCTGTTTGTTGGGGTGAAGTTGCATGTTACACTTAAACCATACTAATGGCACTTAAAATGCAAGTGTCCACATGTTAAAGCTCGTTAACTTTTGCTAAGTGTCCTCTGAGCATCTTAAAGTTACGCTACTTCAGGTGAGGGTTAACTCTGGGCCGTGCTATCTAACTTACGTTAGCATA
Source organism: Alligator mississippiensis (assembly GCF_030867095.1). Classification (NCBI taxonomy): domain Eukaryota; kingdom Metazoa; phylum Chordata; order Crocodylia; family Alligatoridae; genus Alligator; species Alligator mississippiensis. Next base: position 121,007,019 of record NC_081827.1, read on the forward strand.
ACTTCAGTCTACTCCACAGAGATAAAATGAGCAATTTGCAGTCCTCCAGCATCCCAGGATCAGAGCTATCCCTAGGGTATGGCAAATAGGGGAAACTGCCCTAGGCTCTGTGCTTTGGGGGGGGCCCTGCAGAGCCAGGCTGAGTGGCCACAGCCCCTCCTATGGGGCCTGCCTGAACCTGGTGGCTCAGCCCTGTGCCATGGCAGAAGTACAGAGACATCCCTCCCCAACTTTGCAGGGGGACCATGGTCCCACACAGGCTGATTTGTCCCGGGCCCCACACCTCCCTAGGGTCAGCTCTGCCCAGGATGCAACACTCCCAGCTGCGCGCCGCACCAAGCAGTGATAGAGCCCAGGTGTACTGGCTCTTAGTCACACTCCTGATTGCCAGCCCTCTAGTGGCAAGTAAGAGCTAGAGGTGTGTGAAGTGGGCTGTATTTGATTTGGATTCAGGTGCAGCTTGATTTGGGGGACAGTGATTTGATTAATCGATTAAGATCACTGTCCTGATTTGATTTAATCGAATCTGAATCTGAAAATTTGATGCCGATTCGGAGAATCAGCAATTTGGCCATAGACATATCCTTAAATGTTTTTTCTACATACCTTGAGGTATCAGGCATGGCTCATGAATCCTGAAATGGTGGGGCAGGTGGAGCAGCCCACAGGAGTACGGGGGGCCCTTCTCATGCTCTGTAGCAGACTCAGAAGTGAACCAGAAGTATTTCCAGTCCACTTCCAGGTCCACTGCTGAGCACATGGGGGACCCCTCCTATGCCCCCCTGGCTCAGTGATCAGCCATGGGGGGACCCCTGGTGCCCCCCCAGATCCAGGAAGTACCAGTGTCCAAGCTGGGGGTGTGAGGGGCAGGTCCCTTGCGCGCTCTGTGGTGGACCCCAAAAGTGCTTCTGGTCTACTTCCAGGTCTGCCACTGAGCGCTCTGGGGACCCCCCAATGCTTCTGTTGGGTGCTCCATCCACCCCACCATCTCAGTGTTCACGAGCCACCTGGTACCTTGAGGTATGTAGAAAAAACATTTAAAGCTGTGTCTATGTCTGAATCATCGAATCTCTCCAATTTGATTCAGAGAGATTAAAGGGTCTCCTGATTCGATTTGGATTCGGAGATTCAGCCACTGAATCGGGCCAAATCAAATCAGCGATTGAAGCTTCGCATAGCGCTTGTAAGAGCTGGGCAGGCAAAAAAAAAAAAAAATACTGGCCCTTAACATACAACTGGTTACAACATGTTCTAACTTTAACATCACTTAATATTCCACTGAATTAGTATGCTCTAAGTGTAACATGTAACTTCACCCTTACTCCATTGGTTCATTGCACAAGACTTGGTGAGGATGAGAAGGTAAGTGTAAAAAGGCAGAGGCATTTACTACACTAGATCTATGAAACCACCAGAAACCTTGCAAACTGGAAGAGAGGCAAGGTATTTAAATATTATTATTATATTCTACTTTAAATTCTACTTATTTAAATTATCAAGGTACTTTAAAAAGTAGAACAGTTTAGTTACACAAGGGGAAAGCCTTAAAGAGGAAAAGTCTTATCCCATTTTACATATAGGAAAACTAAGGCATTCGGAAGCAGATATAAATATTTTAAACAGCCTCTGCTTGCCAGATAGGTCGTTAGCTGCTCAAATAAGGCATATTAAATTTTAGGGCTTTGAGAGGATTTTAAAACAGAGGTTTAGTTGTGTCATAGAATCATAGAAAATTAGGATTGGAAGGGATCTCAGGAGGTCATCTAGTCCAACCCCCTCCTGAAAGCAGGACCATCTCTAACTAGATCATCCCAGCCAAAGATTTGTCTACCTGGGTTTTAACAATCTCCAAGGATGGAGATTCCACCACCTCTCTAGGTAGCCTGTTCCAGTGTTTTACTACCCTCCTAGTGAGGAAATTATTTCTAACATCTAACCTAAACTTCCCTCGCTGCAACATGAGACCACTGCTCCTTGTTATGTTATTTGCCACCACTGAGAACAGTCTAGCTCCATCCTCTTTGGAAACACCCTTCAGGTAGTTGAAGGCTGGTATTCAATCCCCTCTCTGTCTTCTTTTCTGCAGACTAAATAAGCCAAATTCCCTCAGCCTCTCCTCAGAAGTCATGTGCCCCATCCTCCTGACATTTTTATTAGCCTCCACTGGACTCTCTCCAATTTGTCCACATCCTTTCTGTAGTGAGGGGCCCAAAACTGAACACGGTACTCCAGATGTGGCCTCACTAGTGCTGAATAGAGGGGAATAATCACTTCCCTTGGCCTGCTGGCAACACTCCTACCAGTGCAGCTCTGTATGCCATTAGCCTTCTTGGTAACAAGGTCATGCTGTTGTCTCATATTCATCTTACTTTTCACTATGAGCCCCAAGTCCTTCTTTTCAGAGCTGCTGCCCAGCCAGTCAGCCCCCAGCCTGTAGCAGTGCATGGGATTGTTCCATCCTTAGTGCAGGACTTTGCACTTGTCCTTGTTGAACCTCATGAGATTTCTTTTGATCTAGTCCTCCAATTTGTCTAAGTCACTCTGAATCCTAATCCTACCCTCCAGTGTATCTACTATTCCCCCAGCTTGATGTCATCTCTAAACTTGCTGAGGGTGCACTTTATGCTATCTTCCAGGTTATTGATTTAGACAATGAACAAAAGCAGCCCCAGGACTGACCCCTGGAGCATTCCACTTGATACCGTCTGCCAACTAGACATTGAGCTATTGACTACTGTCCTCTGAGCCTGATGATCCAGCCAGTTTTCTCTCCACCTTAGTCCATTCATTCAACCTGCATTTCATTAGCTTGCCTGCAAGAATGTTGTGGGAGACCATATCAAAAGCCTTGCTAAAGATAAGGTATACCATATCCACTGTTTTCCCCGCATCCACAGAGCCAGTCATCTCAAAGAAGGATGGTCAGGCATGACTTGCCTTTGGTGAATCCATGTTCCTAATCACAGTGTCCAGACACTAAGTGACCCAAAATATCAGGCTAAATGTGGTTAAGGAGTTAAGCACTCACTTTGCATTTTCCAAAGCACCCTTGCCTGTATACCCCACACCCTTGAGGATGTTTAACAGTGAAGATGTGAGCAATACAAAGAGCAATATTGCCAACTCTGAGACAGTAAGCCTGTGCACTTTCTAAAGTATCTAAAACTTAAAAATGTCCACACACTTTACAAACATTAACTAGATTTCCAAGTCACAAAGTGAGCCAGGGACATTCTTGACTCTGCCTTATGTTCTTCCTATTAGGCCATATTCCTTTCTCATCAGATAGTACCATCTCTTTGAAACAGAACAATGTAATGAGATACAAAGAACATAAATACAAATGCCAAATGTTGAAAAGTAACAGAGATACTTGTTTTTTGATACTTGTCTTGTTCCTTTCCACTAGGTAGCTTTGCTTATTCCACAATAAACTCCCCATTATTACTTTTTTTTTTAAAGCTTCATAGCTAATTAAAGGGGAACATTTTCTTGTGTATCCCACCATTACACATTCCATTGACATAGGGACCTAGTGGCATTATCTGAAGAGGAAAGCTCACAGGCTAGATGATTCTAGCCAATCAGCAATGATGATATTGTATTACCAGTTTCATAATATAAATGAAAGAGATGGCCTTCATTTTGATGAAAGCGGTAAAGTAGCTATTGTGCTTGTTTGGTATTGCGAGGCCCAAATGTATTATTTATGCAATTTTCCTTTTGAAAGGAAAAACTGAAAGAGACTATTTCATTTTACAGCATTCAGTCAAAGCTATTGTCTCATGAATGTGAACATTCCTGCATTTTATCAGCTTCAAATGTAGAAAACAACTCACAGATCATCTATGGGGAAGATTTTTTTGAAAGTTTGAAAACTGCTTAAAATAAAAAAAGCTAGACCCTAATGACTCATGATATTATTTCTATTTGTGTACAGGCTGAATCAACACTTAGCCTATCAGAATGTACACCCGGTAACAACTTTTTCAAGGTCTTAAACAGCCTTGATTGAATCTTATCATACATTAAATGCAAGCAGCATATAATGCAGAGTTTCTAAAACTGTGGAAAATGCCTTCATTTGTAAACATACACATCCATCTGAAGATCTCAAAGCCATTTAAAAATATGAATTAATCCCCATGCAACCAATACAAGATAGGCAAATGTTACAGACATGTTGGAGGCGCAGAAGGATGGAGTAACTTGCTTGAGGTTACACCAAAAGGTGCTGATCAGTATCACTGCTAGGAACAGATGGAATACAGCAAGCCAAGCTCTCTCTTACCTCTCTGAGTCAATGCCCTATGTAGAAAAGAGGCCTCACTTGGAAAAAGTACAAAGCCTCTTCAACCTTTGTTTTGACCTCAGTGTAACTGTAGATCTTCTGAATATCAAGCCATGTTTTTTTTACCTGCAGAAGGCTGTTTGAATAGGAGAGTAAATATGTTCAAGTTCAATACAACTCATTCCCCAGCTAAATAAAGGTTTCAGGTATCCATTTTCATGTTCTCTAAAATACTTTTAATGCAGTGTTTGTAAAAAACTAACAGAACAAGAAGCATGGATGCTCTTAGCCCACTGTTCCTTCCCATACAACAGGTGTAGCAAAAGGCAACATCTTTATGCATGGCCTGATACTTTCCACTATGCCACCTGGCTACAGCTGCAAGGAAAAAAATACATATTGGGATATTATATATCCCATTTTTCATTCAGTTTGTTCTTCAAAATTTAAAATTTAAAGACTACTGACCAGCCCTAGCACCATTTTTATCACAAAGGGTAAAGAGTTCAGATAGAACTGGCCAGATAGGATAGTCAATTCTTACTAAACATATGAATGCAATAGACACTGAATTTAGATTTTCCATGTCCGGGTGCTCTTTTTGTAGTGTCAGTTAGTTTTTTTTTTTGTGCAGGTGACAATTTTGTTTGCATAAATATGCATGAAAAAAAATCCAGGCCCACAACTAAAATTGTATTCACGGTAAATTATGTTACAGGTGGAAGTCAAAATAGTGAAGCTGCCATTTAAAACAAAGACCCATAAATTCATTTAAACTAAGAGATGGCAACAGTAGCAGCTTTGCCCTGTTCATCAGGGTGTCACAGCCCATTGTTTCTCCCAGAACAGCTTCCTCCTTAGCAACTGTCACACTATGCTTCCTGGGAGGGCAAGCAAATATGCTGTCTTTTTTACACAGATGTTCAGGGAAATCATACATGGCAACTTCTTAGTAGGGAATGCATGTGCTGCAACATACAAATTAAATAAAGTACGGGTTCTGCACTGGAAAATGGGGACCTGTCTGTGCACCTGCTTGCAGATCTGATGTACAGAAAGGTAAATGAATACAACTGGCATGTAATCAAATGTGGCAAATAATTAGAGAACCGGGAATACTAATACACTGACAAGCACTAGCTAGTGCTAGATTATTGATGCTGTCCATAAAATTATGTGTACTGAGGCTTTTAACTGCGGACTGCTCACTTTCCTCAAACATTCTACAAAAATTCACGTAAAACATACTCATTTGGTGACTATTCGGTCACAGGCACTCCTTTGACAGCATTTTCACGAAGTGTACATACAATGGGCAAGAATGTGGTCACAGTGTATAAATTAATATTTATTGAATTATTTTTTTTTTAGGATTAATCCAATTTTAGCTTTTAGTGACAGCAAAAATAAATAAAAAACATTTTCTGTATCTTTTCTGTGATAAACCAATACATGAGAGATCTAGGATGTAAGAACCTGAATTCTTCTGATGAAATTAAGAATCCAGTCATCCAATCACAATGGAAAAAGCACAGCGGATAAAGAATCCAATCATCCAATCACTGTGATCATCCATCTATCATTAATAATCACAGTGAACTACTTTGTATGGATGTTCAGATTCTCAGTATTCTCTTCAGTTAACACTTCAGTTATGCTTCAGTTAACACTCCTTTCAGTTACTTAGAGGTTCAGTTTTTAAAAAAATTAAAAGTAAAGTGTTGAAAAGCATATTTATTTCATAACAAAAAGTTGTAATTAAATATTGTGATGTTATGTATAATATGTTATACTGTCCAACTATAGCTTTTAAAAACTCCGCCTTTTCCCTCATTTTAAATATTTTCTGTATAACTTCCTGGTCATGTTAGAGTGAGGGAGCACCATCAAATCTTGAGACCAACAATGAGCAATGGCCTCAAGTTGCAGCAAGAAAAGTTTAGGTTAGATATTAGGAAAAACTTTCTTACTAGGAAGAGGCTGGAACAGGCTACCCAGGGAATTTTTGGTGTCTCCATCTTCGGAGATTTTAAAGCCCTGGCTGGAATGATATAGTTGGGGATGGTCCTGCTTTGAGCTGGGGGTTGGACTAGATGACCTTCTAAAGTCCCTTCCAACCCTAATTTTCTATGATTCTTTGATTCTATGATCTGCACAAAACCTGCTATATATAGATGATATTCTCACCTTGAGAGAAATATTCTCAGTCCCTTCGCTCCTGGCTTTCAAATAACCCCCTAACCTTGCCCAACTCATCATCAGAAACAAACTCCGTACTGCCCGACCAGACATCAAGTGGTACACAGCCTTGCCATACCAAGAAATGCTTAACCTGTCAACATATCTTGATTGGTGCTACACTCAACACATCCCATAAACAAAACGATGGGAATCTATGGTTCCTACACATGCCTTTCTCAAAATGTGATAAATCTGATCCAGTGCACCAAATGCCCTCATGGCAACTACCTGAGTGAAACTAAACAGCAACTACATACCTAAACACACACACACATACACCATTATGAGCACATTTCTCACAGAACAACCACTCCCTTTCTGACCTCATTATCCTTGTGCTTAAGGAAAATCTACCTCTCTCTCTTTCTGTCTAGGTACCATATCCAAACAGCACATTGGTAACCATGGTCTTTGACAGATCTCTTCTCTTTGAGGCACACAGCATTTCCAGTGTCAATATATTCATCCATTTAGATCAGGGGTGGGCAATTATTTTGGATGGAGGGCCGCTTACTGAGTTTTGGCAAGCCATCGAGGGCCACATGACAGGCAGCCAGGGGCAGATAAATATTAATTTTCTAAAATGTTTGGGGGCCCTGTGGGCCAGACAGAATGGCTTGGTGGGCCACATCTGGCCTGCGGGCCGTATTTTGCCCACCCCTGATTTAGATAGACTCTTGACATAAGTCAACCTTGGTCTTCCATGATCTTTCCTTCCTTCAATCTTTTCAGGAAGCCTACCTTACCACCTTTAACAGGCAAACTTGAGAACAAAAATTTTCACACTAGTTGGACATTAAGAACCAAGAACTTAACACTGATATTGGCTTTATGGCATGTTATAACCTACCTGATTCCTGAATTCTTCCCACACATGAAAAGTAATAATGACCCTCCTTCCTTTTGGTAGGCCTTGATCTCCCAATAATCAGAGTCTTTTCTTCTGCTAATTGTTTGTCTGCTACCTTGGGAAGTTTTCCCCCAGCCCTTCCAGCTATCTTTTCTCATGCTGTGCTGGCATTTACTCCTCAGACCTGAAGAAGGATGATTTGCATTTGAAAGCTTATCTAACTCTATCCCAACTATGCAGCTGGTCCAATGACAGATCTCACCCTAAGAAATCCTTGCCCTGCTATTTTTATTTTTGGAACCGTTTTTTGTTTCTTTGTTTTCTTTTTTATTTCATGTTATAGCAGTCTTTAGAACTAAATGCCATTTAGAACCTTCAGTTTGTACTTATGGAGTGCCCTCCGTGTGCTTGCCACTATGGAATAAGAAAGTAGCACAAGACAAGCCACAGGTTTTCCACACCAGACAATTTGATCCATGTTGGGAAGGGGCATTGCAAAGTTCTACTGATATCAATAGGATTCTGCTAGGGTGAAAAGGACTGCTTGGGAAGAACAAAAGACCATAGCTGAGGAGCAACCATCTAGGGACAAATAAAACAGGCAGGATTATGCAAAGGGGTTTCTGTAGTAGAAAGGAAGTGGCAAAGGGGTTTTTATAGTTGAATGCATCATGATAGTGATGCCTACATTTTTGGACCCACTGACCACTGTGTCATTTCTCAGCATTTCTCACAAGCATCCATGTGCCTGTAGCATCAAACTTCTATTAAAATACACAGGGCTCAATTTCAGTGTATCCCCAGACAACTTATCATGGCCTCATAGACCACAAGTGGGGAAGCACTGCATCATGGAATAGAAGAGCGTGGAACAAACGTCATTATTTTGTAATGTACCTAAAACAAAATCAAAGGGGATGGGGAGTATGTAGGTCTTAAAGCTGTAGAATATTGCTCATCATAGTGCAGTACCAACCACTGAAGAGCCATATCTTGCTATCCTTAATTATATGTCACTTCCCTGGACTAAACCAGAATGCTAACAAAGAACTGCATATAATTTCTTCTATGGAGAATGGAAGAGGGAGGTTTCATTGCTAGGATATTAAGGTACATTGCTTAGATCTAGGCAATGGAGAGGTTAGATGGGGAAATATCCCTGATACTTGCACCTCTTTCACACCCAACACAACACTAAAAGTAACCAGTGAACTGCCTCCTCAATTGTAATTTGACCTAAAAGAAAAAAAAAAGCCCACTTCATTTTCACCAAAGTTCTCAGAGGCACTTTCTTCTGTGCAGTGTATATGTGGGTCCTAATCTATTAAACAATCATGGCAGCTACTGATTTTTTTTTTCCAGTGGACAAAAGTAGTATTCCAGCCAACACCCTCCTCCTCCTACTGAAAAAGGGCAGTTAGAGAGAGAGAGATTGCATTACAAAATCTGCAGTACAAAGGTATCCATCGTTAAGCATTTAGGGTTTACATATAGAGCAGCATCATGCAGCAGCAGTCACATTTCTAAGTGATTTTTCTGCAATCAGAATTTCATTTATTACCCAATTTTCATGCAACTCCCCTGGCACTTGAAATATGTTTCAAGGTAGGTTCCCCAAGGGCTTTTCCCCTCCCATAATAACTGATCTGCAGTGTCCAAAGACAGATCTAAATATCTTTGGCGCAAATTACTTCAAGCCTGCAGAGCATGATTCTCTGTCATCTTCATCACATTTCACACCTACAGAACTGATAACAGATTAATATCTGGACTGCAAATATTTCATCAGCATCTCCAGTGAAGGCACCTTGCATTATTTTATCTGAGGGCACCAATAACGCAGAAGGGGGGGAATAAAGAGAAATGTATTTATACTCTACAAGGTTGGGGATGGGGGGTGGGGGGGGGAGGATGAGAAAGAGGGGGAGGGGAAACAAAATAAGAATTTCCTTTGGTATTACGAGAAGAGCAACAAAAGTCAGTCCTGGCAAAGTTCTCTGCTCTGATTATGTATACACTTTTATTCAATCATTGTATCGCTGTATGTCTGACACTTGGTCAATAGTGCAATCTACCACTGATCAGAATAAAACAGTCATCCCAGAGCACCTTGGAATTTCATTAGTTTCTTTTCAATGTAGCCAAACTAGATATTTATTTGGAAACACAAATTTAAAGATCAATTCTATGCCTTTTCAAGTGAGAAGTCAGAGCCCCTCAACATTGCTATAAACATTTTTTTTCCAGGTGGAAAAACAGTTAAATAATTCCTCTCCCTCCCCTCCCCTCCCTTCAACCCCCTTTTTTAGGCCTAGTCTTTAGGGTCAGAGGTAGCTGGACATGTAGTTTGGATTTGCAGACATCTTTGTTCAATGCAAAGTAAAAAGTCATTTTATGGCTATACTGAAGGAGAAATAAATGTTGAAATTAAGTTAGGGAGTAAAGGATCTAGATTTAGGATACATTTTTCAAATACCTCTAAGCCTCCTAGGAACCTAAGTCCCATTGTCAAAAGTGCTCATAAAAATTCTACCTCACATTTTGTAAGGATGTATTAACTTTAGCAGGTGTTTCTTGTGCATATCTATATGGTATAGCTTGGTTGTTTTCTGGATACTCAGTAATTTGTTCCCCCCATTAGTGTAAGTTCTGTATTTTTACTAGAGGTTGAAGTTAGAGGTGGGGTTTTCAAAACAAATGCTGTGGAATTAAAGTATGTCTACACTCAGTGCAGTGGATGGGGGTCCTAGGCTAGACACTTTGGAAGATAGCCCCTGGTTCTATAGGATTCTAATCACAAAGACCATGCTGCTGTTCTGATTAGAAAATTATCCCATGTGCATTTTTCTAATCTGTTGTTATGACTCCCAAAACTTTTTCTTAAGTGGTATTACAAGTGCAAAGCCTTATTCTTAATCAGTGAAAGATAATGGCCATGATTAAGATTATACTCATTGGCGTTCAACCATCCTTTTCTTTTTTCCCCTCTATAATTTGGTTTCTTACTCTCATTTCCTTCTCCCTTACCTATGCAGGTGGTTACTGTAATTCTGAAAGCAGTGTTGTATACTTTCACTTGTACTGCCACCTTCTTCATTTGAACCTTCCTTCCCTTCTGTTCTCTGGTACCACAGGCAGTTATCAGGGTGCATGATGAGTCCTCCTTGACATGGTCACCAAAGCCAGCCAAAAGACTCATCATTTTTAAAAAAGAAGATAAAAGGGATATTTTATGTAAATATCCAGACATAGTGAGACTCAAGAAAAGTGAGTGTCACTACTTCTTGGCCTGCTTTTAAAGGAGTATTATAGAAAGTCTGAATCAGAATCCAAAAGAAATATGATTTCTTCCTAGTTATAAGCTTGGAGAATCTTACCAATCTTTCCATATCCCAGCTTGTCATTTCATCTAGAGAAATCCTTTAAAGCAGTGTTTCCCAACCTTTTCCAGCCCAAGGCACACTTACATTAATAAAATTTTTCTGCGGCACACCTGTTCAAGCATTCCCTATCCTCATACCTTTTGTAGCTCATTGTAGCTCATTGTCATGGCAAAATTCTGTGGCATACCTGTTCATTTCTGACGGCACACTGGTTAGGAAACACTGATTTAAAGCAGGGGTGTCAAACTCATCTTGTATTCTGGGCTGGATCCAGACTGTGGGACTCCTTATAGGCTGGATCTGGACTTGGCAGAGGCAGGGCATAGTGATGGTGGCAGTGTGAGTGTGGCAGAGAAGCAATGGGGCAAATGATCTTGTGTTGGTACAGCTATCACTTGCACCCCTGCCACTGAAGGCTGTCCCCAAGGAGACCCCATAGTCCCAAATTCTGTGGTAGGCTATGTTCACTGCTCAACCTGCCCATGAACTCCCATCCCCTCTGGTACTACCGTGGGCCAGAGGAAATGGCTTTGTGGACCAGATACAGCCCATAGGTCATATGTTTGATATTCCTGCTTTAGAGATAATTGTTCAATATGCCACAATGCTGCCATCTGTACTGTCATCCCCACGAGAGAAGCAAGGAATGCCATTCATTTAACCTACTATCTTCACCTTGGAGGCTAAGTGAGAGGGAAATATCTAGAGGAGACCTTAAAGGAAAAGTCATCCAGCAGCCCCTAATCCTAAGAAGTAGTCAACTTTCCTCACATTACCAAAATCCTCATATGTAGTGAACTAACAATGTGGATTCTTTGGTTTTCTTCTTTTCTTTTTTTAGTTCCTACCCTCTATTTTTCTTCTATGTTGTCATGTCTGTTTTACACTGTAGCTTTGTTTTTTTCACATGTTAATAGCCAATGTTTGAATTTTATTTTGTAAAATATTTTATAATTTTTCACCTAATTGTGATCTCTATCTCTGTTATCTCCAATATTTTCTCTCCTCCTTATCTCAAGAAGACCTGTTATGTGGTAGGTAACAAAAGGCCAGTTACCAAACCACATGTATGATTCTGATGCCTTTGTGGATCTATCATGATGAAAAGACATAGTCACAAAGCTTTTTGTAGTGTAAAAGGTCCAATGAAACTGACAACCTTTTGGATGAAATTGGAAATCTAGATCCTGGGTAGCTGATGGCACCAGTGGGGGCGAGGTCTCTGGTGTTTGGGGCAAGACCGGGGTTGTTTTTTTGTCAGGAGGGTTAGAGTGCTTTATGAGAAGGTGATGTCCCTTAGTCTGAGAGAACATCAAGAGTTCATATGTCATTCCACCACTTGCCATCCCAATTTGAACCCTGGCATATTGTGTTACTGCTGATCATGCAGCCAGATGAGCCCCACTCAGAATTCCACATCCAGACGTCTGCATACCTTAGGCTTGTCCCTTCTCTAGGGAAAACTAAGTTTTATGCAAACTGAAGCTGCTTTGCCTTGTTACAAAAGACATAGGGAGGCATGTGCCTATCAGCTGTAGCCTGGTCTCAAGCTAACACACTGTTATTTACAAAACAGAATGACAGTGCATCTTTTGTCCCTGCTAGCAGGTGCAGCTGCTAAGCAGGATTTTTTTTAAAGAAACATTTGAATTCAACAAATATAACATGGCCTTGGAGTGCAAGTAAAAATCTATGCAAAGACAAAAACAATGTTCCTTACAAATACAAAAGGCTAAGATATTGCACAATTCAATTAATCTTGCTTTAAAAAAATGAACCTTTATACAGGATCTCAAAGTCATTCATCTAAGAGATACTATAATGAATAGTTATGAATATTAGTTTGTTTTCAAACATGTTTTTAACTTGACTATTAAGAGGGGTTATGGTTTCATAACTCTGTATTTAATGGCACCATCTTTATAGGAATCATGGCCAGTTTTTTTGCTTTAAGAGAATCTTTCATACAGACTTACATAAGCCTCAGGCTTAATTCATGGTACACGTCTGTGGAGAGAAGGCTCTGGCATCTTGAGCACATCTGGATAGCAAACGTTTTCATTACACCTTGCTAGAAAATTCCCATGGAATTTAATAGAAAACAATCATTCTGCAGAAAGTTTGAACCTACCTATAGAATTTAATAGAAATGTATAGTCCTTGTAGAAAATTGTAGAGGATGCTTCAATAAATCGATAGAAGGTATGTTCTGTATTAAATGCCATAAGTTTCTAGAGTAATTTTGCCAGAGTCCTATTTATTTTTTATTTAATAATTTTGATCTTATCAAGCTTCTCTTCTACAAGAATTTTTTTACAGGGATGAGTAATGGTAGAAAAAATATTTTCATGAGTCAGAAGTGGGATGGAGTAGAGAAAAGAACCTTTAGCACCCAGGACAGAGATGGGCCCTACAGTTATTCCTTCCAGGCATTTTTGGCCTCTATGGTCAACTCTGAAAGGAAGAGGATGCAGATGCATACAGGAGGCTGGCATTCTGGGGCACTTAGAGTTCAATTACCATCTGTCCTGATGTAAGGGGCCTCCCTCCTTAAGGAATGCTACATTTTGGAAAGTGGCAGGCAGGTCAAACAAGTTTGTACTTGATGCTAATGTATTACAACTTCAGGCCACTGAAGTACTGGTACATCTGAAATGACCCATATGAACCTTGACACCTCAGGTCCATTCAACCTGAAACCAGATGTTTGCATATGATTTGGGGCTTCTTGATAATATATTTACACTGCTCCATCTGTGAGTAGTTTCCTGTTCTAAATTGTCTACGTCTGAAAAGGACATTCAAAAAGAACCCTGGGGGTCATAATTGACCATAAAATGAACATGAGACACCAGTGTGATGCTACAGTTAGCAGAGCAAACAATACACTGGCATGCATCAATCGATGCATCTCAAGCAAAACTAAAGAAGTTATTCTCCAGCTCAACTTGGCATTAGTGAGGCTGCTGCTGGAGTATTGTGTCCAGTTCTGGGTGCTCACTTCAAGAAGGATGTGGAGAAGCTTGAAAGAGTCCAGAGAAGAGCAACTCATATGATTAGAAGCCTGAAGAGCAAGCCATACAAGGAAAGGCTGACAGATATGGGACTGTTCAGCCTAGAAAAGAGAAGACTTGCGGGGGATTTGGTGGCAGCTTACAAATCTATCGGGAAGAGCATCAGGGGCTAGGCGACCAACTATTCACCGAAGTGCCACAGGGGAAAACCAGGAGCAATGGTCATAAACTCCTAGAAGAAGGTTTCAGAGTGGATATAAGGAAAAACTTCTTTACAGTTCATGTGACCAGACTCTGGAATAGTCTCCCAATGGGAGCGGTACAGGCACCTACCCTGGAGATCTTCAAAAGGAGACTGGATGCACACCTTTCTGGGGTTATTTGACCCTAGTAGTCTTTTCTGCCCAGAGCAAGGGGGCTGGACCTGATGATCTCATGAGGTCACTTCCAGTCCTAAGCATCTGTGAATCTGCGAATCTGTCTATTATGTTTGTTGCTACATTGGAGTTAGACTAGTTTTAGTAAAACATAATATAGTAACACATTTGGGCAGAGAGGCATAACAACCATAAGTGTTAAATTAGAATAATTTAATACTGTTCTTATACTAAAGGACAAAACAATTACTCTGCCCACAAAGATGCGTAGATGAGAGAACTTTATATTTTTGCTTCATGCCCCATTTTAGGAGAGATTGACATGTTTTCTTTGGACTGTAAATAGCACAGGCTGCTTCTTCAGCAAGAGTCCTTCAGTTTCCCTACTAGACTTGGTTTATTTTTCTTGCTCGATTTCCCTTCCTTCAAACAGTCTGAGCTAAAGATATCTATAGCAATGAGCTACTGCAGCTTGGTGTTTTCTCTGGTACTTATGAGATGGCAATAGGAAACACTTGCTGTTGGATAAAATTTATAGGTGCATTTCCCTGATTGACAGAAATATTGAGAATTTTCTGTGCATGTGCTTCCACATGGTTTCAACTGTGCATCTTACTGTCTGACTGTAGTGGCATTTCCCCATGCCTACTAATGGAATTGCCCTTGAAAAAAAGCTTCTAAATATTGACTTTTGCTGAACGTTAATGTGCTGAATTTCAAATAAATCAGGATAAATCCTTTTTAAAGGATTCCAGGTTTGACCTTGGATAGATAAAAGCCAGTCTCCTCACCAATAACCATAATAACAGTAAAAAGTGTGGTTTGTGGATTAAAGTATAGGGTGGCAAGTCATTCTTGGTGAGGAGCCCTGGACTCTGCAGTTTGTTCACTCTGTTCAACCACTGGAATACCACAACCAGTCACTGTTGTCTTCCTGAAGGGGTAAGACCAATTCCCTTGGTAAAGGCTTTTAACTGGGTAGCATCAATGAATCATGATTAATTTCTATATAGCCTGTTTCCTATGTGACCTTGGACCAATCATTTGAACTCCCACATTGTAGACAGACATAACAGTTATACCAGTATGCAAGTATTACTTGTATAAGATATTCCAATATAATTGTTACATATCTTCTCCTATAGTTATATATCAATGGAGTGAAAGCATTGTAACTTAAACTCTGTTTCATTCAGGGATGAAGTGATTTGCCTCACCATTATGGACAGAGGAGCAGATAGATGTAGCAGTTAAGTTGAAAGAACAATCCCAATAGCAAGTCTCTCTCCACTTTTAAAAATAAATTATAAATAAAGTAGCATTTGTGAGATCCTCTAATATGATGAGGAGATAGAATAGAAAGTTGTTACTCAAGTACTCTTAAATCAAAAATTAAACCATTGACAGATTATTGTTCAGCTAACGGAGTGTTAGAAAAGCTTGACCCCCACAGACATCGTTGTTAGCTAGGACAGCATTTAAAACTTCAAGGTATTTGATTCATATTCTAAGTACCATGAGTTAGAAGTAGTAAACTGTAAAGTATGCCACAATTTAGTCAGCAGTAACATTACTATCAAGATAGTATTATCTTAGTATCTTTAGTCAGCAGTAACATACTATCAGGAATAGCCATATGATTTTTGTCTCAATAACAAGACAATGTATTTCAACAGATAATCTGTTTGAAAAATTTGCCTTAAAGTAATATCTATTGGACTGAGGAATGGAACCTTAGGGGAAGTAGTAAAGGTTTCATCATTCAGAATGGTTTATACTGTTGAGTTAGAGAGGGGTGCAAAAACTGAACTGGATTAAAAGCCAACACATGATGCCTATCTTCATCTTGGGCTAGACTGACACCTCCAAGTCCAGACACCTCCGTAGTTTAGAATGTTTGAAACCTAAGTGTAGATTTGATATTGCTGTATTCTCTCTCTCTCTCTCTCTGCTTCATACAGATTAATTTTGTACTTGGTACTCAAAGTTGTTTACTGCCATTCAGGCTAGAGGGCTTCCCATCACATTAAGGTCAATTGGTTTAAAATGTGCTGGAGGTAGGAAAAATGTGATACTTTCCCCCCTCCCTAGTAGGGATTTCAAACTATTATACCTCCTTAGAGCCAAGAGTAGAAATTCTATAAAGAAATGAATTATTAATGTTTGATTTTCTCAGCAACAGAATCTCTTTACCCAAAGAGTAGTATTTCTTCCATGATTTCAGACGTTTTTTCTTAATATAAAATCCTGACCCCTTGGTAAGGTGTCCTCTTTTGAATCACAGATTTTCCGACTTTCATAAACACACTGCCTTTACTTTTAATCAGAGCATGAGTTCAGTTTGAGGAGGTTGGTGGTCAGATTAAAATCAGAACTACATCTAACTGAACATTGGCAAAATAAAATAAAATAAAATAAAGCCAAATATCTAGGATTCAGAGAATGTGACTTCCAGGTGAATATAGATGGAAGCATGTTTTTTTAAGAGGTTCTGTCTGCTCCCCATTTGCACAAATCTCCATGTGTCAAAGAACAGTTATGAAGAAAGAGATAGTGACCCTGTGCCAATTTTATATACACTTTCTGCTTGTCACAGAAGAGACTACTAACATTGTGGCAGAGTGCTTCTCTTGACCTGCCCTGCCAGCAGGTGTTAGCATTCTGTGAAGAAGTGTGGGTGGATTCCTGTGGACTCAGAGCACATGGGCCTGGTTAACTCCACTCTGGAGATTAGGTAAATGAGAAGGAATCAGCCCAAGAATAAACTTTGGCTTGAATTATGTGGTTAGATTCTTGGTAAAATAAAACTGGTCATGGATGCATATGTGTTTGTGCATGTGTGGACTGCAGTTTGGGTCAGGATCAGAAAGACACTTGCCTGCAAGTAGAAGTTTAGACAGAATTCTAGAGTACTGTTTAAATTAAGAACTTCTAAGATCTTTGTTACTGTGGGTCTCATACTTTTAAATGCATTTGGTCTCAGTTCTTCCCTGGAGTAGGAGAGTGCTCTTATGTGCATATTGCAGGTAAGAAACTAAAGCACAAACAACTTGACTAGCCCAAGGTCCCACAGAAAGTTTCTGGTGAAGCAAGAAACTAAACTTAAGGCATCTCGAAACTTGAACATTAAACACTCAGCTGTCTTTGTTCTCACCATGTCTTTCCTTAGTGAATCAAGATGGGAGATGCATAGTTCGACTTGGGTGGTGGGTGGGAAGCCAGCAAGTCATTTTTTGGATCAACTCTGAGACTAGCTTCAGAGCTAATGACCAATACTGGTTAAGATTAAATTAAATAATATTAAGGTATTGTGAAATTTCAGACTATAATATTGGAAATATCGTGGGATTAGCTGTAGCTAGTTAGCTGGTTTGGATCATCATGAAAAACATTTCATTTGGAAAGCATTCTAGGATTATTTGGATTTCTGTCCAAATAATCCTACTACTTCCCCTGTATAGGGCTGAAGAATTCATAGCATTTTCTCCCATCCTTCAACATTTTTTTGTCCTGGTTTAGAATTCCATTTGGATCCGAAACCGTAGCATTGTCTTTATTTTCTGTACGACAAACACAATATGAAGGAACTATACAGGCCTGGTAAGATACAAATATCCATGTTTTGTGAATACATGCTACATACCACACCTATTTATGTATACTCTGGGGATAGTTTGGCCTAGTATGCTCTGGTTAGTTTTTGGTGATTCAGAAATATACATTACAGTGGGCACGTTTACATCTTCTTTAATGTACAGTGGTTACTGAACATTTAAAATAGTACTTGTATAACCATGCACTAAATAAATGTGCAGTAACTGGAGTTACTGCACAGCAGTGCCAGCAAATGCCTTTTAAGTGACACTACTGTGCAGTTGCCTAATAATACTGTGCAGTAGTGTATTAGCACTGTTTGTGTGGTGACATGCTACTTTGCAATATTATTAGGCTAATGCGCTGTTAGCATCTCATGTAGACATGTCCAGCAAGCACTACTATAGAGCTTACAAACCAGATTAAGGCATACTATGCTATCTCTATACATTACATCCTCCCTCTTTAATATTGGAAGGTGTGGCAGGGCACTATTTGTGCCTGCCACTTTAAGGGCCAGAAGGCAGCAGTCAGCAGGTGCCTGATGGGGGCAGCCATTTTAGATTCAGGGCTGCCCATATAAACAGGACAGTTCTGATGCTGGGGGCCAGGCAACAACATCTCCTGGCCGGAGGGCTGCTGATGTCATCTGGAGGTAAGGGAGGAGCTGTAGGGGATGGATAGGAAGCTCCTGGTCCTGGGTATGATCTAAAACTGCACCCTGCTGGGAGTGGGTGGCTTGGTGGGGCTCCCAGTGGCATGGGAGCCCCCAGGAAATGCCAGGCCAGTTACCACCCCCGTGAAAGGTGGGTTGGGGTGCCTTTACCCCTAGCCCCCACAAGCAGGTGGGTTACCCTTTGTTTGGAGGACCCAGAGGGTGGACCCTCGGAGAGAGAAAAAAGGCCATAGACTCAGGCCTGTCTGAACTTCCCCTGACTGGTCCATGCTGGGGCCAGGACCGGAAGGGTCAAAGGGCTGGGGGCCCACCATGAGGGACACCCAAGAGGTGCGGGTCTGGGGTTCCAACTGGCCTGGAGGTGGGCCAGGGCTAGAGAGCTGAAGGTCCTGGGGGGGGCACCACACCCAAAGGGGAATCAGTTCAGGAAGCTATGCTGCCCGGTATGAAGGTGGATGAGACCACCTGAGGAGAGAAATCCAGGTGGGGTTCAATTAGGAGGATTCTGGGGTCCAGTGTGGGGGCCGGTGATGATGAGAACATCAAGATGCCATCTGCCAGGCTTGAGCTGCGGTGTAGGGGAGGAATGGAGCCGCAGATAGCACCCCCTGGCATCGGGGCAGGAAATGGGCAGCCTCCCACTTATTAACATCTAAATTAATTAACAACAAAGCGTGGTGGGCGAGAACGCGGGCGGTTGGCCCAGGAACAGGTGGGCCGGCCACTCTGAGAACGGCCCTGAGCAGGCCCCCGTTACAGAAGGACATAAAAAGTTACAAATACATTACTAAATTTAAACTTGACATGCTGTAAATGAAGTCTGAGAGGTAAATTCTCTTTGGATCAAGCTGTATGGAAATCACAACTGTATGGTGTCTATACTTTGTGATGTAGATGTACCTGTTTCAGCATCTTTCTGTACTTTGTACTGATAAGATCATTTGCTGTACAAAAAAAAAAAAGGGGGTGGAGGTAGGGACTCATTGGTACTATCACCAGTCACTGTCTCAGTGTGTTGTGTTTGTTGTAAACCTTGATGTTGTTTTGTCATTTCCTCTATTGGTATATCAAATCCTGGGCACTCCATAAACTTTTTGGAATAACCACCATAGACAACCATGATGTATACTTAACTGTTCTTTTCAAGGAAAGAGAGCAAGAAGCAGTGCATTCATATGCATGGATCTATCCATTTGTTGTAATATCATATCGTTTAGCCAGCGCTAAATGAATTTTAGTTTTAGATAGCATTTGTCAATGACAAGGGTTCAATTTGTGCTTTATAGATCACATTGTCTGTCTCTGGTGCCAGTTACATAGTCTTACCTGCTGCTTCAAGTAGGAAGCAAAACAAGCAAACAGCACATGCATGTTGGCTGGTACTTTTTGCACTCATTTGTACATTTTCTGTGGGTGCCCTAATTTTCTTAACATGTTTCTGGAACCAAGAATATTTTTCTCTGTGAGATGGCTACTCTTAGCAAAACTATAGTCTTTGCATGTTGCTCATGTTATCCTTTCTGCCTGATGCCTATTTTATATTTTTTGCAGGTTACATGCTCTTTTTTGCATATCCCTGGCATCAGTAGTACTCTTCCTCAATATAGCGAACAAACCCTTTAGGGTCAAAATCCCAGCTACTGTCAATCACCATGTTTTGGATTGCTTTATTTTGCATTCTATGCACTGAACCAGTCTCTTAATGCACCATTTAAACTCTGTCCAAAGTGGTAATGCTCTGTTAATTTTCTTTATTCAGTCACATATTCAGAAATTGTTTCATTTTCTTTTTCATTCAGTCTATAAAAATGGAAGCACTTTGCAATCACCACTGGCTTTGGGGGTAGGTGATTTTGTAGGATTTCTACAATCTCAGCAAATGTTTTGTCTGTTGATTTAATAGGAGTAGTTAGTCTACACAGCAGGTTATAGGTTTTAGCTCCCATTACATTCAGTAAAACTGCCATGTTTTTCTCTATTACGCATTGTTCCAGTCTTTCAGTATAGTTTGGTTAGTCCTCCAGTGAGCAAGTCCATTTCCCTAGATAGCCCAGATATCTTTAATCCTCTTTTTCTCCCAAAAGAGCAGTTTTCATATAGTCCCAATGTGGCAGTTGGCAGATTTAATTTAATCTAATCTTTATCAAGCCCCTAATTCACTGTATTCCTGAATAAGGAATTCAGCCCTTGGTCCAAATTATTTTGTCTTTTGCTTTTTGTCAGTAAATATAAGAAAGAACAAGGTAATGATTTGGTCAGATACCCATGTTTACTAAGTACAGTGAAACCATATAATAAACCCTGATTATAACAACCCCTTGCTTTTAACAATCTGAACAGAAACTGATTATTTTGTTATTAGGACACAGCAAACTGACTAATCCCATTACAGAAAAACACCCTCCTATTGATCCTTTCTTCTGGTCCCATAATGGTTCATTATAATGAAGTTATACTATATGTACAACATGCTAGCCCTAGCAGTATATACATGGTTATTTTAGCTGGCTTCTGGGGGCTTTCAGGACATAGTCTCCAGACAGCTCAAAAACTGCTTAAAGGGCTATGACTGTCTTTAGCACTGCATTTAGATAACTATCATGTTAGAGGAAGGGTGGGGAGAGACAGGAAGCATCTAAATATAATTTGAGTTTACATAATAACATAGACTTTGTAGCTTTCTTAACTGCAGAATTAATTCTTCTATTATAACTCAATTCATGAATTTACATGCCTAAATTCTTATGTCACTAACCTCCTTTAGTCATTCTTATGCTTTAGGGTATTGGGGAGGAGGAGATACATAGCAGATAACATCCGAACATATTAAATAAAGACGTCCAAACATAGCAGCAGATCCTGTTGTACGATGATACCCTGAGACAGCTTTGAGATAAGATATTTAATATGTTCTATTATGAAATCACTTAAACTGATGAAGCGATGGCTGTGGGGACTATAACAGCTCTTCAGCTCTAAGAAGGGTTAATAGACCAAATATGGAGTGGAAATGTTTAGATGCTACAGGAGGGCAGAATTAGGGGTAATGGAATAGCGTATAAGGGAAAAGTCTTGATCCTCAGATTTTAGACTGTAGGGTAATTCTCCCAAGAGAAATGGTGGCAGCTCCATCCTTGAAGAAATACAATTGTTTACATAAAGTGCCAGAAATTTGCTGTAGGTTTCACTGGGTACACCTACATGTGCATATTAATGCAATGCAATAAACTCCAGGACATATAGTACCAGAGTTTATTGCTTTTGGGCACTGCATTACACATGTACCCAGGACTGCAGCACATTGAGCCAGGTCAGAGTAGCCCTGGCTGCTGGGGGCCCTACCTTGCTGCAGAGCTTATTAGTTTACTTCAGTGTAATAGCTTTGCATGTGTACACACCAAGATGTTTACTGCAGAGCTAATTAGCCTACTCAACGGTATACGTCTCATATAGACATGCCCACTGTTATACAAAAAGTCGGATTAAATAGAGGCCCCCCAAAAGTTTTTTTCCTCAGCTCTAATTCCCATTACATTAAACATTCTATAAAGATGGACCATTTTGAATTGTTCCTGGAATATTCAATTTTTAAATTTTCAGTTACATTTTCTCCATAGGTAAAACAAACACTACAAAAGAGAGTACAAGAATGTATTCCAGCAACTTCGTGATATATGGTGCAAACTAAGGACTTAAAGGGTACATTTACACTGTATCCCCAGCATTTCTGGAAGGCATTGCTGTGGAGCAGGCCTCATGCTCCTGCTTCTACTTGTTTGTGCTAAACCCAGAAATGTGGTGATGAAGCCCCATGTCAGCAGGATGGGAGAGTGGGATATGCTTGAAAGTGACACTCCTCAAAAGTGCTGGTGGCCTGGGTTAGACATGCCCTCATTCAAATGCTTATCCTTTCCAACTAATTAAGACTACAGAAGAGTGACCAAACCAGAGGGAAGCTGGGTTTGACATTCAAGATGAAAATTAGCAGTAGAAAAGCTCTTCAACATGAAGCTAATATAAAGCTGTTTCTTGCCTTCTGTAAATTGTAAGTTTTTATCTCTGGACCTTATCTGTCTCTTTTTTTCAAGGGGGAGGAGTGGGGAACTATGAGAATTATGGCCATACGGTACAAGTATACTGCAGGAAGGAGAAGAAATAAAGAAAAATGCCTTTTCATTTAACTTAAAAATTAACCTGATGTTGGGCATGGGTGTGCTCTTTTACTCCAGACCATTGAGAATAGTAGGTGAAGGTAGCTCCTGAAACCCAAACAGGAGGATCAGAGTAGTGCCCCTTAGATATTACTCTCATTCCACAAAGGTTAGTGTCAAGGGTTTGGGGTGGTGTGGGTGGCTAAGATGCACAGTTGTCAGCCCAGAGATTGCAGGTTTGAAGCTACAACAAAAATGCTCATGGTGTGGCCATGCCAGATTCCAATGAATCTGTGAATTCTGCTAAATACCTTGTCAGAAGAACCCAGGAAAGGAAAGATTAGTGTCTTATTAGAATAATGAATAGTTTATATAACTGTCTAGCCAGAGGCACATTAAAGCCTCTGTAGGCCAGTAGCCTTGATGTGTTTCAGTCTGGAGAGAACCCTGTAGTGAAATGGAAAGTGGAGAGACCATTTTTCAGAAGTGGCTACTGATTGGGTCTGCTTAATTTGAGATACACTCATAAACTGATTTTAAGACCAAAAGAGGACCATTATCTTACCTAGTCTTTCCTTCTGCATAACACAGGCATTGCACTTCACATTCTTACCTTATAGTAAACCCACTACCTTGCTTTTGACAAAAGCATGAGGACTCCAAAAGATGGAGGATCTACCACCTTCCTTGGTACCGTATTTACTCAAACAGAAAATGACCGTGATTATAAGACAGCCCCACCCCCACATAATTAGATTCTATATGGAATATATAGAAATATATATATGTGTATATATTAGGGCTGTGCAAAATTTTGATGGGTGTTTGTTTCGAAGCTGTTTTGACGCGTTTGAGCTCGAAACAGTGAAATCAAAATGAAACAAAAGGCTTCGAAACAGCTTCAAAATGAAACAAGGGCACTTGAAGCATTTCAAAGCTGGGTTTTCTGCAGCACAGGCCCCCGGGTCTGCATGCAGGATGACAGCATACTACCGCTGCCAGCTGGGGCCAGTAGCAGCACTGGGCTTCTTGGCACTTGTCATGGGCCCAGAGCTGGTCCCAGCTGGCAGTGACAACTTGCTGGCATCCTGTGCACAGATCCGGGGACATGCTCCCCCTGGAAGGAGTCTGGCACAGCCTCGCAGCCCTTTTGGGGGGTGCAGGTCCCCAAATCTGCACGCAGGATGACAGCAGGCTGCCACTGCCAATAAGTGATACACGTTGTGCTTGTCAGCAGATTGATGTACAGTTTCCCAGAAACCCCTGGACCTATCTCTTTGAAACTTGGCAGGCTTCATGCCCTCAGAAGGAGCTACCATATCTGCAATTTTCTCTGGAATCAGTCACGAAATGACAAAGTTATAGGCATTTTCATGATTCCCCATTATAGCCTATGGGCAAAAAATCAAAACATGTTGAAACAGTGAAACAGTTTCAATGAAACGAAATGGAACAGTGCTTTGAAATGAACCAAAATGATGAAGCTAAACATTGTCCCTTTGAAACAATGAAACGGAAGTTGAAATGAAATGGTGCTGTTTTGCACAGCCCTGATTTGTGTGTGTATGTGTATGTATAAATATATGCAGGGGTGTAGGTTGTAGTTGTGTTGGTCTAAGGACATAGGCAGACAAGGTTCTTTGCGTGAATCTGATATCTTTTATTAGACCAACCCAAATAGTTGGAGAATAGTTATTATTCCATCCAGGAAGAGCACACACCAACTGCTGAAACTTCCTTAGCCTGATGAAGGGTTTTTGAACCCGAAAGCTTGCTTAATAACTATTCTCCAACTATTTGGGTTGGTCTAATAAAAGATTCACCCAAGGAACCTTGTTTGTATACATATATATGTTATAATTTTCTAGGTATAGAATCTAAATATTGGAGGTTTGCCTTGAATTTGCCCCCCTCCCACTGCTACAGCAGGGAAAATAAATCTGGGGGATCAGATAGCCCTTTGCTCTCTGGTTCCCCCCACTTTTTTCCTCTGGCAGCCCCTTCCCTCTCTCCTTACTGTCAGATCCTGCTTTCCCTGAGTACATGGAAGTGAGGAGCAAATTTGAAAATGCTAACCTTGAAATTAAACATGGCTGTAGCAATTTATATATAGCATCCATAGACTTAGCTCACCCAAAATTGATGCATTTTAGCTTTTATTGAAACTGCTGCAAATTTTAGCAGAAGCATTTTATAAACTCATTGTTAAGCATCACTTTGGCACCTACATATATCTAGTATAAACTATGCATGGTAGTAGTACAAAGCCAAAAGGCTCATGATTTACCACAGAGTTCCTGGGCCCAACCAGAATCAACAGCATTTAAAATAATGGTGAGGCATGGCATTGTATGCTGTTCACCTAGAATCTATCTCTTGCATTTGATTAGTGTGGCTCTCCTCCATAGTGACCACAAAGCTCAGCACTGCTCAGTATGTGTATACGCCAGATTTCATAGATTTAATAGATTTCATAGTCATTAGGGCTGGAAGGGACCTTGCAAGATCATTGGGTCCAGCCCCCTGCCCAAAGGGCAGGAAGTCAGCTGGGGTCAGATGATCCCAGCAAGATAAACATCCAAACGCTTCTTGAATATGTCCAGAGTAGGTACTTGCACCACTTCTGGGGAGAGTCTGTTCCAGACTCTGGAGACTCAGACAGTAAATAAGTTATTTCCTATGTCCAGTGTAAAATGGTCTTCCAGCAGTTTGTGACTGTTTGACCTTTTTCTTCCCGTGGGGTGCCCTGGTTCTCCCAGATCCTGATGCACACTAGGGCTGTGTGAAAGAGCACCATTTCATTTTTACTTCCATTTTGCCATTTCGAAGGGACAGTGTTTCATTTTGACATTTCATTTAGTTTTTGAAGTACTGTTCTCTTTCATTTCATTGAAACTGTTTTGCTGTTTCAACGCTGTTTTGACGTTTCGCCCATAGGCTAAAATGGAGAATCATGAAACCTATAACTTTGTTGTTTCTTGATGATTCATATGAAAACAGCAGGGAGGGAAGCCCCTGCTGAGGCCACAAAGCCTGACATGTTTCAAGGAGATAAGTGCAGGGGTTTCTGGGAAACTGCACCTCAAGCTGCTGACAAGCAAAACTCATGTCACGTATGTGTTAAGGTGCAGTGGGATGAAAACAGCAGGGATGGTAGCCCCTGCTAAAACCATGAAGCCTACCAGATTTGAAGGAGTTAGGTGCAGGGATTTCTGGGAAACTGTACCTCAAGCTGGTGACAAACAACATTTGTGACGTGTGATTTTGTGTGCGTGTTAAGGTGCGCCCTTATTGGTGCTGGGGCCTCTACACGACACAATAGTGTGCCCTAATGAGTTCATCTCCTCCCCTACAGCCTTATCCTGGTCCACCATTTTAAATAACAACAGGTAAGTAAGCAGCACAGAAGCACTAGCCTCTCAGGCAGCCAAACTGTCACAGAGCCTTTCTTTCCTTTCCTGCAGGAGCTGCTTCTCCAGCAGCTGCCAGAGATCTCCCTCTGCCAGCCCTAGGCTGGGGCTTAGATGTGCCCAGGGCCCTCCTCCTTCCGATCAGCTGACCAGGGACAGGTGGTAGGGGTGTTGGTCTAAGGACATGGCACTGGCAGACAAGGTTCTTTGGGTCAATCTGGTATCTTTTAGTAGACCAACTGAATAGTTAGAAAAATATATCTTAGCAAGCTCTTGGTTGAAAAACCCTTTGTCAGGCTGAGAAAGCAGTTAGTGTGTGTGCTGTTCCTGGATGGAAGGAATAGTAAAGAAGCCAGAGGCTGGCATGCAATGCAGGCAAAAAAGGCAGTCAGTGAAAATGGAAATGGAGGCATCACAGGGTGAGGGACAGGCTGGGGTTGTGGGGGAGGGAAGGGGGATGTAGTAGGTAAAAATGGAGAGGTACCTGTGGAGTCAGATGTCAGTCAGGTTGTAGTGTGTCAAAATTCCAATGTCTATATTGAGTCCATGACTTTCTGTACCTCAGAGGTTGATGAAGTGCATTTCATAGGCTCGTCTGTGAAAAGTGGTTTGTAAATTTCCTTTGAGGATCAGGCCTCTACCCCCTCTTTTGCCCCTCCCTGAAGGCTTGCCAGCTGCCTTTCCAGCACACTTCATGGTGTGTTTCATACTGTCTTTGCCTTGGTATGCTGGAAAATCTGTGTGTTCTTTTGTAATGTAATCTGATTTATGTAATATATGTAGATAATTGTATATGTATGTGTATTTATGTAATGTTTGCATGTATTTATGTAATAAATGAAATATATAAATGCATGTATGTGTTCCTGTATAAATTGTATATTATAATATGCAATATATGCTGTGCTTCCCTGCACAGTGAATGGAATGCACACTGTGAGAGAAAGCACAGATTTATTTTCTGGGAGAAAAGAATCAAAATAGACTAACAAAAACAAAAAGAGGATTTTGGGGGAGGAATAAACTGAAAGAAATGGATGAATATAATACTAAAATAAAAGGGTATAGAAAGCAAAAGGTATTCATGAATCCCACTTGCTAGGCTAGCAAGTAGGAAATGAATGGTAGCCTTTGTTATCTGATACTGCTGAACTGCTGGAAGACAGCTCAGTAACTGACCCTAAGGCAGAAAGCAGCTCAGTTCACACAATTCTATCCCTCCCCCAGAGCACTGGGATTGGAAGGGACCTCAGGGAAGGATCACAGTCACTGGCCAGCTACACAGTCAATATCAGAGCAGTCTTTCCCCCCTCTTGCTCCTCCCCCTCCTTACTTTCTGTTTCCCTGCAAGCAAGCCCAGCTTGAGCTTTGAAATTCGAAATGTTTCAAAACTTTTGAATGTTTTGACTGCCCTCATTTTGTTTCGAGGCTGTTTTGAAGCCTTCGCTGTTTTGAGCTTGAAACAAGTCAAAACAGCATCAAAATGAAACAGCCAGCAAAATTTTGCATAGCTTTAATGCACTCCCCTTATTTACTTATAGGCTGCCACCATGTTCCCCCTGAGCCTATGCTTCTCCAGGCTGAAGAGTCCCATGCCTCTCAGCCTCTCCTTATAAGGCCTGCTCTCTTGACCTCTGATCATGCATGTAGCTCTCCTCTGGATTCTCTCAAGCTTTTCCACATCCTTTTTAAAGTGTGGAACCCAGAATTAGATGCAGTACACTAGCTGTAGCCTTACCAAGGCCAAATAAAGTGGGAGGATGACATCTTGGGTCTTGCTTGAGATGCATCAGTAGATGGAAGCCAGGGTTTTATTTTCTTTGCTGGCTGCAGCATTGCATTGGTGGCTCATATTCAGCTTGTGGTCAGTCATGACCCCCAAGTCTCTTTTGGTTGTGGTGCTAGTGTTACACTGACAAGCCTATAGGTATGATGTGGGTTCTTTCTTCCGAGGTGAAGCACCTTGCATTTTTCTATGTTGAATGTCATCAGGTTTTGATCCACCCACTTTTCAAGCCTGTCGAGGTCCACCTGACAGCCTATCCTCTAGAGTGACCACACTTCCCCATAGTTTGGTGTCACCTGCAAACTTAGCCGGTCTACTAGATACCCCGCCATAAAGTATCCATGTACTAGTTAGACACCCACTTGTGGCTGGAACAGGGTGTTTTTGTCACAATCTTGGGATGCTCCAAAAATTTATGTGCAGATGAGGTGTAGAGCAATCTGGTGTGGCTTCACTTCATGGAGAGTCAGGCCCCACTAATCATATATGCAAGGCTGAAGTCACGACAGAGAAATTATGGGTGAACTGTATGCAATCCTGTGGCTCACCATGATTTGAAAAAGAGTCAGCAGTGGGTGAAGGGGATTGCACTTAATGGACAGTACCATATGTCTTATACAGATGGGTTGCACTAATTTATTATTGCAGTAAGTTTCCATCTGCCCGATATAGGCCATTTTTTTATACTCATGCTCAGCGTTGGCTGCATTTAATCAAATTTGTAGTTTGGTAGCAGTTTGATGACAGATTATATATTTAGTGAGGTTTCCTTGTATTTCAATATAAGATGAGGAACTTTTTTTACCCATGCCAATTGCAGGGAAAAAACCCCTTGTCTTATACTCAAATAATGCAGTAGTTTAAGTGGATCAAGGGCAAAGCCTGAGTATCCAGCATTTTCTGAAAAGTCAGATCTTTTTAAGATACCAAAAGTTGGGTACCCCATATCATTGTCACTTGAAAATCTTGGCACAAGCTTTTTGTGTAGCCTTGATTTTAAACTGGAAATGTAAGTGGCCTTAGGCTTTTCACTAGTTCAACTTGGAGGGATATCAATATATTTTTTAAGACACTCAGTGAATCCATCATTTTCCAAAGTGGGTGAAATATATGTCTAAGGTGATTTTGGACAGTCAGTGATTCAGACATGGTGATTGTAGAGTTTTTTTCTGGCAGCTAACCAGAGCAAACACTTGCTGAGATACCGTAGTTAACACATTTTATAGAGGAAAAGTATTTAAAAATGATTTTCAGAAAAATATTCTTTAATATGAGTTATAAAATCAGCTTATAAATAAAAAAGGCCAGTATTATCACTGGTGTCAGACCATGGAATTCAGTGTCACTACATCAGTGACAAAATTAGCTGCAAGTACTGAAAACACTATGCTCACTATATTCACTCTATATTTGGCGTTCATGTATACTTAAGTCTGGCAAGCATATCTTGTGGGCACCTGTTTGATGCAGAGATTTATGGTGAATGCCAACATTTGGTCTTGATATTTGAAAACAATGTGTTAATTGTCAAGAAAAGTAAACTGCTAACATCTTTATTTACTGTATGAGACAACGTGTCACTACTGGAACCTGTTCAAAATGGACGGCCATTTATTAGTCCCCAAAAATGTTGCAAGGATTTTAAATTAAAGCCGTTCAAATTTTCTTTTTAATTTTTAGTTTGCACTATAAACAAACATTGATTAAACCTTTCCTTTTAGTAATGGCCTGTAGAGGTTGTCTTCTGTTAACCACTGCATACAGATGAAGTTAATGAGAGATCATGGAGTCCAAGGATAAAGCCCCAATGTTCAATCCTCCGTGTTCTGTCATTTACCCTTTTCTTCTCTCCTCCCCTATATTGTTTATTTTAATTCCCTTCCAGTTACAGTCTTAATCTTCCAAGACACTATAGTTTTCTAAGATCCAAATGAAGGATCTGGCTGTACAGTTCTTCATGAATACGAAGTATTAAAGATTGGATTATTCACAAAGGTAGACACTATAGAATCAGGAAACACTTATGCCAAGTGTTGAGTATTCAAAAAGGAAAGTATAGTGTGTGTGGTGGGGGGGTCAGCAGAAAAGTGGAAAGTCTCAGGGAGTTGATGTGAATGCGGGCTGGTGATAGTGAAGGACAAGTCAGCCACAGGCCTATGAGCAACCACCTGGATGCTATAGCTGCATCTAACAGCTTCTTGCATCAAAGGTACAGGGAAGGGGTTAGTGCCATTGAGATGGAGCTGCAGGCTGGGAGGTGGAGAGGCAATGGGTTGGGGATCCTTTATGGAAGTGGGGACACTGGGGTCAGGCTGTAGGGATGGTGGGGGGAGGGGGGGTCAGCAATGTACGGGGGGTGGGGGGGGTAAAACCACTGCTGTAGTCAGTCAGGAGAGGGAACCCAAGAGGTTTTTTTTTTAAACTAACAGAAAAAATACATGTCAGTAAAGAGATTTTTTGTCAGTAAGAAATGTGGCAATTGCTAGTAAAAAACAATTATTGAGTTGGCAAACCAGGCTTACATGTTCTGCAGTCATACCTTTAACTGCAGCATGGAGAGGTTTGTGGATGTGGTGCTGTCTGAAATAAGCAGGATGTGCTAGAAGGAATAATGCAAGTGGTCTCATCCTTAGGCCAACAGGTTGGCTATTGAAATGGATCTACAACCAGCTCTTCCTTCTTTTCAAGCAGTGTTTCTCCCCTGCCATT